>NW_024059767.1:0-31854 GCF_016432855.1 Salvelinus namaycush
AACCCTCCCTAACCCTACCTAACCCTAACCCTACCTAACCCTGGTCCACATACTACCTCACCCTACCTAACCCTGGTCCACATACTACCTAGCCCTACCTAACCCTGGTCCACACACTACCTAACCCTAACCCTACCTAACCCTAACCCTACCTAACCCTACCTAACCCTGGTCCACACACTACCTAACCCTAACCCTACCTAACCCTACCTAACCCTAACCCTACCTAACCCTGGTCCACATACTACCTCACCCTACCTAACCCTGGTCCACACACTACCTAACCCTAACCCTACCTAACCCTACCTAACCCTAACCCTACCTAACCCTGGTCCACATACTACCTCACCCTACCTAACCCTGGTCCACATACTACCTAGCCCTACCTAACCCTGGTCCACACACTAGCTAACCCTAACCCTACCTAACCCTAACCCTACCTAACCCTACCTAACCCTGGTCCACATACTACCTAACCCTACCTAACCCTGGTCCACATACTACCTAACCCTAACCCTACCTAACCCTAACCCTACCTAACCCTAACCCTACCTAACCCTACCTATCCCTGGTCCACATACTACCTAACCCTACCTGACCCTGGTACACATACTACCTAACCCTACCTAACCCTGGTCCACATACTACCTAACCCTACCTGACCCTGACCCTAACCCTACCTAACCCTAACCCTACCTAACCCTAACCCTACCTAACCCTACCTATCCCTGGTCCACATACTACCTAACCCTACCTAACCCTGGTCCACATACTACCTAACCCTAACCCTACCTAACCCTGGTCCACATACTACCTAACCCTACCTAACCCTGGTCCACATACTACCTAACCCTACCTAACCCTGGTCCACATACTACCTGACCCTACCTAACCCTGGTCCACACACTACCTAACCCTACCTAACCCTGGTCCACACACTACCTAACCCTACCTAACCCTGGTCCACACACTACCTAACCCTACCTAACCCTGGTCCACACACTACCTAACCCTACCTAACCCTGGTCCACACACTACCTAACCCTACCTAACCCTGGTCCACACACTAGCTAACCCTAACCCTACCTAACCCTACCTATCCCTGGTCCACATACTACCTAACCCTACCTAACCCTGGTCCACATACTACCTAACCCTACCTGACCCTGACCCTAACCCTACCTAACCCTAACCCTACCTAACCCTAACCCTACCTAACCCTACCTAACCCTGGTCCACATACTACCTAACCCTACCTGACCCTGGTCCACATACTACCTAACCCTACCTAACCCTGGTCCACACACTAGCTAACCCTACCTGACCCTGGTCCACATACTACCTAACCCTACCTGACCCTGACCCTAACCCTACCTAACCCTAACCCTACCTAACCCTAACCCTACCTAACCCTACCTAACCCTGGTCCACATACTACCTAACCCTACCTGACCCTGGTCCACATACTACCTAACCCTACCTGACCCTGACCCTAACCCTACCTAACCCTAACCCTACCTAACCCTAACCCTACCTAACCCTACCTGACCCTGGTCCACATACTACCTAACCCTACCTGACCCTGGTCCACATACTACCTAACCCTAAACCTTTCTAACCCTAAACCTTCCTAACCCTAACTTTAACTAACCCTAGCTAAGGGGGCAGTGATGAGTGTATTGATTGGTTCTTTAGGGAAGGAGGACAGTGATGAGCGTATTGATTGGTTCTTTAGGGAAGGAGGACAGTGATGAGTGTATTGATTGGTTCTTTAGGGAAGGAGGACAGTGATGAGCGTATTGATTGGTTCTTTAGAGGAGGGGAACAGTAATGAGTGTATTGATTGGTTCTTTAGAGGAGGGGAACAGTAATGAGTGTATTGATTGTTTTTTTAGAGGAGGGGAACAGTGATGAGGGTATTGATTGGTTTTTTAGAGGAGGGGAACAGTGATGAGGGTATTGATTGGTTCTTTAGAGGAGGGGAACAGTGATGAGTGTCTTGATTGGTTCTTTAGAGGAGGGGAACAGTGATGAGGGTATTGATTGGTTCTTTAGAGGAGGGGAACAGTGATGAGTGTCTTGATTGGTTCTTTAGAGGAGGGGAACAGTGATGAGCGTATTGATTGGTTCTTTAGGGGGAGGGGACAGTGGTTCATGTTTTGATTGGTTCTTTAGGGTAGGACAGTGATGAGCGTTCTGGTGAGTGTGGCGTTACTATGGTAGCAGATGGAATGTAGATGAGACTCTCTTTCTAAAAGCTCCTACACACCCACACACAAGCAATACCACACACTAGCACTACCACTACCACTACCACACACAAGCACTACCACACACTAGCACTAACACTACCACACACTAACACTAACACTACCACTACCACATACTAGCACTACCACTACCACTACCACACACTACCACTACCACACACTAACACTACCACTACCACTACCACACACTACCACTACCACACACTAGCACTACCACTACCACACACTAGCACTACCACTACCACTACCACACACAAGCACTACCACACACTAGCACTAACACTACCACACACTAACACTACCACACACTAACACTAACACTACCACTACCACATACTAGCACTACCACTACCACTACCACACACTACCACTACCACACACTAACACTACCACTACCACTACCACACACTACCACTAACACACACTAGCACTACCACTACCACACACTAACACTACCACTACCACTACCACACACTACACCTACCACACACTAGCACTACCACTACCGCACACTAACACTACCACTACCACTACCACACACTACCACTACCACACACTACCACTACCACTACCACTACCACACACTACACCTACCACACACTAGCACTACCACTACCGCACACTAACACTACCACTACCACTACCACACACTACCACTACCACACACTAACACTACCACTACCACTACCACACACTACACCTACCACACACTAGCACTACCACTACCGCACACTAACACTACCACTACCACTACCACACACTAGCACTACCACTACCACTACCACACACTACACCTACCACACACTAGCACTACCACTACCGCACACTAACACTACCACTACCACTACCACACACTACCACTACCGCACACTAACACTACCACTACCACTACCACACACTAGCACTACCATTACCACACACTAACACTACCACTACCACTACCACACACTACACCTACCACACACTACCACTACCACTTCCACACACTAGCACTACCACTACCACACACGAGCACTACCACACACTACCACTACCACACACTTCCACTATCACACACGACCACTATCAAACACTAACACTACCACACACTAACACTACCACTACCACTACCACACACTAACACTACCACTACCACATACTAGCACTACCACACACTAGCACTACCACACACTAACATTACCACACACTAACACTACCACTACCACACACTACCACTACCACACACTAGCACTACCACACACTAACACTACCACACACTAACACTACCACTACCACACACTACCACTACCACACACTACCACTACCACACACTAACACTACCACACACTAACACTACCACTACCACACACTAGCACTACCACACACTAACACTACCACACACTAACACTACCACTACCACACACTACCACTACCACACACTAGCACTACCACACACTAACACTACCACACACTAACACTACCACTACCACACACTACCACTACCACACACTAGCACTACCACACACTAACACTACCACACACTAACACTAGCACTACCACACACTAGCACTACCACACACTAGCACTACCACACACTAGCACTACCACACACTAGCACTACCACACACTAGCACTACCACACACTACCACTACCACACACTACCACTACCACACACTAACACTACCACACACTACCACTACCACTACCACACACTAACACTACCACACACTACCACTACCACTACCACACACTAACACTACCACACACTACCACTACCATTACCACACACTAACACTACCACTACCACACACTAGCACTACCACTACCATTACCAAACTAACACTACCACTACCACACACTACCACTACTACACACTACCACTACTACACACTAACACTATCACACACTAACACTACCACACACTGCCACTATCACACACTACCACTACCACACACTACTACACACTAACGCTATCACACACTACCACTACCACACACTACCACTACCACACACTACCACTACCACACACTAATACACACTGCCACTACCACACACTACCACTACCACACACTACCACTACCACACACTACCACTACCACACACTACCACTACCACACACTACCACTACCACACACCCTGACATTCCATAACAACCACACATAACTTCAATTCTAAGTCTCTCTGTCTCTCTCTCTCTCTCCACTCTGTCTCTACCTCTCTTGTTCACTCTCACTCTCTCTGTGTGCCTTTCTTTTCACTCTCTCTCTCTGTTACTCTCTCTCTCTATCTGTGTCTCTCTTTCAAGTTAATTCAATTCAAGGGGCTTTATTGGCATGGGAAACATATGTTTACGTTGCGAAAGCAAGTGAAATGGATAAACAAAAGTGAAATAAACAAAAGTTAACAGTAAATATTACAATCACACAAGTTACAAAATAACCCTAACCCTGCGGATATAATTCTATAAGGAGATAAATGATGAAGTGCAACGCTGGAGATAAGAGAGTTGCAAGTCTATCAGAGCAGAGAGGGAGATCATAGAAAGTGAATCTCATTCTAGTTATGTGAGAGATACAGGTGTGCTTCTCTCTCATCACAGCAATGACCACGCGTTGGTCTTTAGGCTACAACGTTGCGCAAACCATTTGTATTTATTTATTATGATCCCATTAGTTCCTGCCAAGGCAGCAGCTACTCTTCCTGGGGTTTATTATGGATCCATATTAGTTCCTGCCAAAGCAGTAGCTACTCTTCCTGGGGTTTATTATGATCCCATTAGTTCCTGCCAAGGCAGCAGCTACTCTTCCTGGGGTTTATTATGGATCCCCATTAGTTCCTGCCAAGGCAGCAGCTACTCTTCCTGGGGTTTATTATGGATCCCCATTAGTTCCTGCCAAGGCAGCAGCTACTCTTCCTGGGGTTTATTATGGATCCCCATTAGTTCCTGCCAAGGCAGCAGCTACTCTTCCTGGGGTTTATTATGGATCCCCATTAGTTCCTGCCAAGGCAGCAGCTACTCTTCCTGGGGTCTATTATGGATCCCCATTAGTTCCTGCCAAGGCAGCAGCTACTCTTCCTGGGGTTTATTATGGATCCCCATTACTTCCTGCAGGGCAGCAGCTACTCTTCCTGGGGTCTATTATGGATCCCCATTACTTCCTGCAGGGCAGCAGCTACTCTTCCTGGGGTTTATTATGGATCCCCATTAGTTCCTGCCAAGGCAGCAGCTACTCTTCCTGGGGTCTATTATGGATCCCCATTAGTTCCTGGCAAGGCAGCAGCTACTCTTCCTGGGGTTTATTACGGATCCCCATTAGTTCCTGCCAAGGCAGCAGCTACTCTTCCTGGGGTTTATTATGGATCCCCATTAGTTCCTGCCAAGGCAGCAGCTACTCTTCCTGGGGTTTATTATGGATCTCCATTAGTTCCTGCCAAGGCAGCAGCTACTCTTCCTGGGGTTTATTATGGATCCCCATTAGTTCCTGCCAAGGCAGCAGCTACTCTTCCTGGGGTTTATTATGGATCCCCATTAGTTCCTGCCAAAGCAGTAGCTACTCTTCCTGGGGTTTATTATGGATCCCATTAGTTCCTGCCAAGGCAGCAGCTACTCTTCCTGGGGTTTATTATGGATCCCCATTAGTTCCTGCCAAGGCAGCAGCTACTCTTCCTGGGGTTTATTATGGATCCCATTAGTTCCTGCCAAGGCAGCAGCTACTCTTCCTAGGGTTTATTATGGATCTCCATTAGTTCCTGCCAAGGCAGCAGCTACTCTTCCCGGGGTTTATTAGTTAGTGCTTGTTGAATGTCCTTCCCTATAAGCGTGCTGAAAGTATGTTGTCAATTTGTTTACAGTAAAATAGCATCGTATCTGGTCAAACACACATTTTTCGAAAAGTTTCCTAAGGGTTGGTTAACAGTGTGATTGGTCGGCTATTTGAGCCAATAAAGGGTGCTCTACTATTCTAGGGTAGCGGAATTACTTTTGCTTCCCTCCAGGCCTGAGGGCACACACTTTCTAGTAGGCTTAAGATATGCCAAATAAGAGTGGCAATATCATCCGCTGTTATCCTCAGTAACTTTCCATCCATGTTGTCAGACCGGTGGCTTGTCATTGTTGATAGACAACAATACTTTTTTCACTTCTTCCACACTCACTGTACAGAATGCAACATTACAATGCTTAAAATGCTTGTCTTTCATCATTTCATCAGTTATTCTTGGATGTGTATGGTCAGCGTTTGTTGCTGGCATGTCATGCATAAGTTTGCCTTTTTGCACAAAATGTAATTTAAGGTGCTCCAAAGCTTTTTACTATCATTCTTTGTCATTTATCTTTGTTTCATAGTGTAGTTTCTTATTCTTTTTATTGGGTTTAGTCACATGATTTCTTCATTTGCAGTACGTTTGCCTATCTGTTGTGCAGTCAGACTTACTTGCCATTCCATTTGCCTCAACCCTCTCAACCATAACATTTTTCAGTTCCTCATTTACAGTAATTTTCTTAATGGGTGCTTATTAGTAACTGGGATAAGCAATTTCATAAATGTGTCCAGTGCAGCATCTGGTTACTCCTCATTACACACCACAGACCAGCAAATGTTCTTTACATCAACAACATATGAATCAGTACAAAACTTATTGAATGACCTCTTATATACTATATTCAGCCCAGACTTTGAAACTTGGGTTTTCCTTGATATGGCTACTATGTTGTGATCACTACATCCGATGGATGATCATGGCGTCGACAGAGAGGGTCGCCTCGCTTCTAGTCCTTAGGAAACTATGCAGTATTTTGTTTTTTTATGTATTATTTCTTACGTTGTTAGCCCAGAAAACCTGAAGTGTTATTACATTTTGGATATTAGAGCGACGTTAACTCACCAGTTCTACGACCAGGAATACGACTTTCCCAAAGCGGATCCTTTGTTCCAACCACCGAAGGCATTCTAAATTATTCCAGAGGCTGACCCAAAACAACGTCACTGCAGAAGAGGTAGACGGAAACATGGCTCTCTGGGGAAAAGCTGTCGGAGCCGTTACAAGAAGAAGAAGGGCTGGGGTGTATGCTTCATGATTAACGACTCCTGGTGTAATTGTAACAACATATAGGAACTCAAGTCCTTCTGTTCACCTGACCTAGAATTCCTCACAATCAAATGCCGACCGTATTATCTCCCAAGAGAGCCGTGTGTATCCCCCCTCAAGGCGATACCACGACGGTCCTCACGGAACTCCACTGGACTCTATGCAAACTGGAAACCAAATATCCCGAGGCTGCATTTATTGTAGCTGGGAATTTTAACAAAGCACATACGAAAACAAGTCTACCTAAATTCTACCAGCATATTGATTGTAGCACTCGTGGGGGCAATACACTGATCACTGCTACTCTAACTTGCGCGATGCATACAAGGCCCTCCCCCGCCCTCCGTTCAGCAAATTTGTCCACGATTCCATTTTGCTTCTCCCCTCCTATAGGCAGAAAGCCAAACAGGATGTACCCGTGATAAGGATTATTCAACACTGGTCTGACCAATCGGAATCCACGCGTCAAGATTGTTTTGATCACGTGGACTGGGACATGTTCCGGGTAGCCTCAGAGAATAATATGGATGTATACGCTGATTCGGTGAGTCAGTTTATAAGGAGATGATGTACCCACTGTGACTATTAAAACCCTAACCAGAAACCATGGATAGATGGCAGCATTCGCGCAAAACTGAAAGCGTGAACCACCGCATTTAACCATGGCAAGGTGACTGGGAATATGGCCGAATACAAACAGTGTAGTTATTCCCTCCGCAAGGCAATAAAACAAACTACATTTCAGTATAGGGACAAAGTGGAGTTGCAATTCAACGGCTTAGACATGAGACGTATGTGGCAGGGTCTACAGACAATAACGGACTACAAAAAAAAAATCAGCCACGTAACGGACACCTTCTTTGCCCGCTTTGAGGATAATGCAGTGCCACTGACGCAGCCGCTACCAAGGACGGTGTGCTCTGCTTCTCCGTGACCGACGTGAGTAAGACATTTAAACGTGTTAACCCTCGCAGACTGCCAGCCTAGATGGCATCCCTAGCTGCGTCCTCAGAGCATGCACAGACCAGCTGGCTGGTGTGCTTACGGACACATTCAATCGCTCCCTATCCCAGTCTGCTGTCCCCACATGTTTCAAGATGGCCACCATTGTTCCTGTACCCAAGAAGGCAAAGGTAACTGAACTGAATGACTATTGCCCCATAGCACTCACTTCTGTCATCATGAAGTGCTTTGAGATACTAGTCAAGGATCATATCACCTCCACCTTACCTGCCACCCTAGACCCACTGCAATTTGCATACCGTCCCAATAGGTTCACAGACGATGCAATCGCCACCACACTGCACACTGCCCTAACCCATCTGGACAAGAGGAATACCTATGTTAGAATGCTGTTCATTGACTACAGCTCAGCATTCAACACCATAGTACCCTCCAAGCTCATCATTAAGCTTGAGACCCTAGGTCTCAACCCCGCACTGTGCGATTGGGTCCTGGACTTCTTGACGGGCCCCCCCCAGGTGGTGAATGTAGGAAACAACACCTCCACTTCACTGATCCTCAACACTGGGGCCCCACAAGGGTTCGTGCTCAGCCCTCTCCTGTACTCCCTGTTCACCCATGACTGCGTGGCCATGCACGCCTCCAACTCAATCATCAAGTTTGCAGACGACACTACAGTGGTAGGCTTGATTACCAACAACGACGAGACGGCCTACAGGGAGGAGGTGAGGGCCCTCGGAGTGTGGTGTCAGGAAAATAACCTCACACTCAACGTCAACAAAACAAAGGAGATGATCGTGGACTTCAGGAAACAGCAGAGGGTGCACCCCCTTTTCCGCATCGACGGGACAGTAGTGGAGAAGGTGGAAAGTTTAAGGTCCTCGACATACTCATTATGGACAAACTGAAATGGTCCACCCACACAGCAACTATCTGTAAATGATGTCTGAGTGTTGGAGTGTTCTCCTGGCTATCTGTAATGATGTCTGAGTGTTGGAGTGTGTCCCAGTCTATCTATCTGTAATGATATCTGAGTGTTGGAGTGTTCCCATGGCTATCTGTAATGATGTCTGAGTGTTGGAGTGCCCCTGGCTATCTGTAATGATGTCTGAGTGTTGGAGTGTTCCCCTGGCTATCTGTAATGATATCTGAGTGTTGGAGTGTTCCCCTGGCTATCTGTAATGATGTCTGAGTGTTGGAGTGCCCCTGGCTATCTGTAATGATGTCTGAGTGTTGGAGTGTTCCCCCGGCTATCTGTAATGATGTCTGAGTGTTGGAGTGTTCCCCTGGCTATCTGTAATGATGTCTGAGTGTTGGAGTGTTCCCCCTGGCTATCTGTAATGATATCTGAGTGTTGGAGTGTTCCCCTGGCTATCTGTAAATGATGTCTGCGTATTGGAGTGTTCCCCTGGCTATCTGTAATGATGTCTGAGTGTTGGAGTGCCCCTGGCTATCTGTAATGATGTCTGAGTGTTGGAGTGTCCCCCTGGCTATCTGTAAATGATGTCTGAGTGTTGGAGTGTTCCCGTGGCTATCTGTAATGATGTCTGAGTGTTGGAGTGTTCCCCTGGCTATCTGTAATGATGTCTGAGTGTTGGAGTGTTCCCCTGGCTATCTGTAATGATGTCTGAGTGTTGGAGTGTTCCCCTGGCTATCTGTAATGATGTCTGAGTGTTGGAGTGTGTCCCAGTCTATCTATCTGTAATGATGTCTGAGTGTTGGAGTGTTCCCCTGGCTATCTGTAATGATGTCTGACTGTTGGAGTGTTCCCCTGGCTATCTGTAATGATGTCTGAGTGTTGGAGTGCCCCTGGCTATCTGTAATGATGTCTGAGTGTTGGAGTGTTCCCATGGCTATCTGTAATGATGTCTGAGTGTTGGAGTGTCCCCCCTGGCTATCTGTAATGATGTCTGAGTGTTGGAGTGTTCCCCTGGCTATCTGTAATGATATCTGAGTGTTGGAGTGTGCCCCTGGCTATCTGTAATGATGTCTGAGTGTTGGAGTGTGTCCCAGTCTATCTATCTGTAATGATGTCTGAGTGTTGGAGTGTTCCCCTGGCTATCTGTAATGATGTCTGAGTGTTGGAGTGTTCCCCTGGCTATCTGTAAATGATGTCTGAGTGTTGGAGTGTGTCCCCTGGCTATCTGTAATGATGTCTGAGTGGTGGAGTGTTCCCCTGGCTATCTGTAATGATGTCTGAGTGTTGGAGTGTTCCCCTGGCTATCTGTAAATGATGTCTGAGTGTTGGAGTGTTCCCCTGGCTATCTGTAATGATATCTGAGTGTTGGAGTTTTCCCCTGGCTATCTGTAATGATGTCTGAGTGTTGGAGTGTGCCCCTGGCTATCTGTAATGATGTCTGAGTGTTGGAGTGTTCCCCTGGCTATCTGTAATGATGTCTGAGTGTTGGAGTGTGTCCCTGGCTATCTGTTCTTTTAGACAATGATGCCGTCTGGTTTGTATAATATAAGGAATTTGAAACGATTTATAGTTTTATTTTTAATTCTTAAGTATATTTGAACAATTACATTTAGTTTAGATACTTAGCTATATTTAAAACCAAGTACTTTTAGACTTTTACTCAGGTAGTATTTTACTGTGTGACTTTTACTTTTACTTGAGTCATTTTCTATTAATGTATCTTTATTTATTTATTTAATGTATCTTTATTTTTACTCCTGTATGACAGTTGGGTACTTTTCCCACCACTGCTGTTCTGGCAGGATCCTTCTCAAATTAACAACTGACGTTTTGTCATTGTTCTTTTTAAAGTCATGTTCTCAGAACATTAAGAAAAATGTTCCCCAAAAACACACAAGAAAACATTAGTAACATTTTACATATTTTATTTAAAAACATATCGATTCCATTCTCAGAATCAACAAAACCCTCTCTATCCTCTATCTTGTTAAGTGTGTTCTGGTGTGCTGGCTTCGCCACTAATTGGCCACACCTGAGTGCTTGTTTCCTTTGAAATGGGGTCTGTTTCAATAGACTAAAATGAACAGTTTATTCAGCTTTGCCAGAACAGGGAACATTTTCACTTCTGTTCTCAGAACGTTTAAAAAACGTTCCATTTCCCCGGTCAGGTTACTTAAGGCTTCGTTTCTAGAAACAATGGGAAACCAAAAAAGTACGCTCCCACAACTTCCAAAGAACCAAATGTGCTAGCTGGGTGCCTCTCTCTCTCTTGTTCTCTCTCTCTCTCTCTCTCTGTATGTCTCTCTCTTCACTTTAGTACATTCTGTGTCATTGTTGATCCTTTATTATTTTACTATTATGATGAGTACTAATACTATACTGTGTAGCAGTGTTGGCAACAGCTAATCAAATCAAATGTTATAAGTCCCATGCGCCGAATACAACAGGTGTAGACTCCTGTTGATTCCTTTGTGTGTGTGTAGGGCTGTGACTGGACAGTGAGTGACCCCATGCCTCTGAGTCCGGCTGCCAACGCTAAGCATGACCCCCCTGATCATCCCCGGCAACCAGCCGCTACCAATGGCAACCAGCCAGGTTCCGCCCTCGCCAGGGACGACGGGAGGACTTCCTCCCCAGATCCTCCTGACGACGGCTCCGGAAACAGCATCGTCATCCGTATTGGCATCCCTGACCTGCAGCAGACGGTACACACGCACACGCACACGCACACGCACACGCACACACACACACACACACACACACACACACACACACACACACACACACACACACACACACACACACACACACACACACACACACACACACACACACACACACACACACACACACACACACACACACACACACACACACACACACACACACACACACACACACACACACACACACACACACACACACACACACACGGAAACTCTTACCTAAGAAATTGATTGATAAATTCACAGGTGTGTGAAGAATGGCGCCGAAGGAGATGGCTGCCGTTTTACGGGCTCTTAACCAATTGTGCCACTGTGTGTTTTTGTGTTATTTGTAATCGATTGTGTTTCTGCCACCGTCTCTTATGACGGAAAGAGCTTCTGGATATCAGGACAGCGATTACTCACCTCGTACTGGACAAAGATGTTTTCTTTAATGAGTTGGACTTGAAGGGTTTACTTCAGACACCTGACAAGGCCCTCATCCTCGTCATTCGCAGGAGAAAGAGACAGGGATATCGGGGGCGGAGGTCGGGGTGCCTTGTAAGGATTCGATGGGTAATCTGCCTCTACCTATTAGCCTGTGAGGACAGACGCTGGGAGACGAGAAGCAAGTACAGGGAGTGAACATTTAATAAATAACGGACAAAACACGGACAGCGTCTGGACATGGCGAACAAAATGACATTAATGCTGACTCGGGAAAGAAGGAAGTGACAGATATAGGGGGAGTACTTAATAACGTGATGGAGTCCAGTTGAGTCCGATGAAGCGTTGATACACGTAACGATGGTGGCAGGTGTGCGTAATGATAAGCAGCCTGGTGACCTTGAGCGCCAGAGAGGGGGAGCATACGTGACATAGCCAACGTACAATCATTGGATAACAAAATAGATGAGCTACGATCACAAATATCCTAGCAACAGGACATTAACTGTAATATCTTATGTTTCACCGAGTCGTGGCTGACATGAATAACATACAGCTGGCTGAAAAACTCTAGACCATAATTCTATCCTCCTGATTCCTGCTTACAAGTAAATACTAAAGCAGGAATCACCAGTTACTCGTTCAATAAAGAAGTGGTCAGATGACGCAGACGCTAAGCTACAGGACTGTTTTGCACAGACTGGAATATGTTCCGGGATTCTTCCGATGGCATTTTCGGAGAAACCCTGACGGGCCGCCCCCAGGTGGTGAGGGTAGGTAACAACACATCCGCAATGCTGATCCTCAAAACGGGTGCCCCTCAGGGGTGCGTGCTCAATCCCCTCCTTTAAACTCATTACTGCATGGCCAGGTACGACTCCAACACCATCATTAAGTTTGTCGATGACACAACAGGGGTAGGCCTTATCACCGACAACGATGAGACAGCCTATAGGGAGGAGGTCAGAGACCTGGCCCTGTGGTGCCAGGACAACAACCTCTCTCTCAACGTGATCAAGACAAAGGAGATGATTGTGGACTACAGGAAAAGGAGGTCCAGCACGCCCCCATTCTCATCGATGGGGCTGCAGTGGAGCAGGTTGAGAGCTTCAAGTTCCTTGGTGTCCACATCATCAACAAACTATCATGTTCCAAACACACCAAGACAGTCGTGAAGAGGGCACAACAAAACCCCCTCACTAGACTGAAAAGATTTGGCATGGGTCCTCAGATCCTCAGAAGGTTCTACAGCTGCACCATCGAGAGCATCCTGCCTGTTTTATTTTATTTTTTACTTATCTATTTTCTACTTAACACTTAATTTTCTTAAAACGGCATTGTTGGTTAAGGGCATGTAAGTAAGTATTTCACTGTAAGGTCTACACCTGTTGTATTGGGCGCATGTGGCAAATCCTATTTTCTTTGTGTGTGTAGAAGTGTCTGCGGTTGGATCCCGAGGCAGCGGTGTGGAGCAGTAAACAGCATGTGTTAGTGACTCTAACACAGAGTCTGACTGATGTTCTGAACTACGGGCTGTTCCAACCGGCCTTCAACGGACGAGCTGGGAAGTTCCTAGACGAGGAACGACTGTTGAAAGACTACCCTCTACCCCCCATCACCCCTATTCCCTATTTAGAGGTACCCTCTACCCCATCACCCTATTCCTTATCTAGAGGTACCCTCTACCCCATCACCCCTATTCCCTATCTAGAGGTACCCTCTACCCCCCATCACCCCTATTCCCTATCTAGAGGTACCCTCTACCCCCCATCACCCCTATGCCCTATCTAGAGGTACCCTCTAACCCCCATCACCCCTATTCCCTATCTAGAGGTACCCTCTACCCCATCACCCTATTCCCTATCTAGAGGTACCCTCTACCCCATCACCCATATTCCCTACCTAGAGGTACCCTCTACCCCTCTACCCCATCACCCCTATTCCCTACCTAGAGGTACCCTCTACACCATCACCCCTATTCTCTATCTAGAAGTACCCTCTGCCCTCTACCCCCCATCACCCCTATTCCCTACCTAGAGGTACCCTCTACCCCATCACCCCTATTCCCTATCTAGAGGTACCCTCTACCCCCATCACCCTATTCCCTATCTAGAGGTACCCTCTACCCCCATCACCCTATTCCCTATCTAGAGGTACCCTCTACACCATCACCCCTATTCCCTATCTAGAGGTACCCTCTACCCCATCACCCTATTCCCTATCTAGAGGTACCCTCTACCCCATCACCCATATTCCCTATCTAGAGGTACCCTCTACCCCATCACCCTATTCCCTACCTAGAGGTACCCTCTACCCCCCCATCACCCCTATTCCCTATCTAGAGGTACCCTCTACCCCATCACCCTATTCTCTATCTAGAGGTACCCTCTACCCCATCACCCCTATTCCCTATCTAGAGGTACCCTCTACCCCATCACCCCTATTCCCTATCTAGAGGTACCCTCTACCCCATCACCCCTATTCCCTATCTAGAGGTACCCTCTACCCCATCACCCTATTCTCTATCTAGAGGTACCCTCTACACCATCACCCTATTCCCTATCTAGAGGTACCCTCTACCCCCCCCATCACCCCTATTCCCTATCTAGAGGTACCCTCTACACCATCACCCCTATTCCCTATCTAGAGGTACCCTCTACCCCATCACCCCTATTCCCTATCTAGAGGTACCCTCTACCCCCCATCACCCTATTCCCTATCTAGAGGTACCCTCTACCCCATCACCCCTATTCCCTACCTAGAGGTACCCTCTACCCCATCACCCCTATTCCCTATCTAGAGGTACCCTCTACCCCCCATCACCCCTATTCCCTATCTAGAGGTACCCTCTACCCCCCATCACCCCTATTCCCTATCTAGAGGTACCCTCTACCCCCCATCACCCCTATTCCCTATCTAGAGGTACCCTCTACCCCCCATCACCCCTATTCCCTATCTAGAGGTACCCTCTACCCATCACCCCTATTCCCTACCTAGAGGTACCCTCTACACCATCACCCCTATTCCCTACCTAGAGGTACCCTCTACACCATCACCCCTATTCCCTATCTAGAGGTACCCTCTACACCATCACCCCTATTCCCTACCTAGAGGTACCCTCAACCCCTCTACATCATCACCCTATTCCCTATCTAGAGGTACCCTCTACACCATCACCCCTATTCCCTATCTAGAGGTACCCTCTACCCCCCATCACCCCTATTCCCTATCTAGAGGTACCCTCTACACCATCACCCCTATTCCCTACCTAGAGGTACCCTCTACCCCATCACCCCTATTCCCTACCTAGAGGTACCCTCTACCCCCATCACCCTATTCCCTATCTAGAGGTACCCTCTACCCCATCACCCCTATTCTCTATCTAGAGGTACCCTCTACCCCATCACCCCTATTCCCTATCTAGAGGTACCCTCTACCCCCCATCACCCCTATTCCCTATCTAGAGGTACCCTCTACCCCCCATCACCCTATTCCTTATCTAGAGGTACCCTCAACCCCTCTACACCATCACCCTATTCCCTACCTAGAGGTACCCTCTACACCATCACCCCTATTCCCTATCTAGAAGTACCCTCTACCCCATCACCCCTATTCCCTATCTAGAGGTACCCTCTACCCCATCACCCCTATTCCCTACCTAGAAGTACCCTCTACCCTCTACCCCCATCACCCTATTCCCTATCTAGAAGTACCCTCTACCCCATCACCCCTATTCCCTATCTAGAAGTACCCTCTACCCCATCACCCCTATTCCCTACCTAGAAGTACCCTCTACCCTCTACCCCCCATCACCCCTATTCCCTATCTAGAGGTACCCTCTACCCCATCGACCCTATTCCCTATCTAGAGGTACCCTCTACCCCATCACCCTATTCCCTATCTAGAGGTACCCTCTACCCCATCACCCCTATTCCCTATCTATAGGTACCCTCTACCCCATCACCCCTATTCCCTATCTAGAGGTACCCTCAACCCCATCACCCCTATTCCCTATCTAGAGGTACCCTCAACCCCATCACCCCTATTCCCTACCTAGAGGTACCCTCTACCCCATCACCCCTATTCCCTATCTAGAGGTACCCTCTACCCCCATCACCCCTATTCCCTATCTAGAGGTACCCTCTACCCCATCACCCCTATTCCCTATCTAGAGGTACCCTCTACCCCATCACCCCTATTCCCTATCTAGAAGTACCCTCTACCCCATCACCCCTATTCCCTATCTAGAAGTACCCTCTACCCCATCACCCCTATTCCCTATCTAGAGGTACCCTCTACCCCATCACCCCTATTCCCTATCTAGAGGTACCCTCTACCCCATCACCCCTATTCCCTATTTAGAGGTACCCTCTACCCCATCACCCCTATTCCCTATCTAGAGGTACCCTCTACCCCATCACCCCTATTCCCTATCTAGAGGTACCCTCTACCCCCCATCACCCCTATTCCCTATTTAGAGGTACCCTCTACCCCATCACCCCTATTCCCTATCTAGAGGTACCCTCTACCCCATCACCCCTATTCCCTATCTAGAGGTACCCTCTACCCCATCACCCCTATTCCCTATCTAGAGGTACCCTCTACCCCATCACCCCTATTCCCTATCTAGAGGTACCCTCTACCCCATCACCCCTATTCCCTACCTAGAGGTACCCCCTACCCCATCACCCCTATTCCCTACCTAGAGGTACCCTCTACCCCATCACCCCTATTCCCTATCTAGAGGTACCCTCTACACCATCACCTCTATTCCCTATCTAGAGGTACCCTCTACCCCATCACCCCTATTCCCTACCTAGAGGTACTCTCTACCCCCCCCATCACCCTATTCCATACATACCACCTACACACTACACCCTATACCATAGATACACCCTACAACCTACACCCTATTCCATACATACACCCTACATCATACATACACCCAACCAAAAATGATAAATGTTGAAACTGTAAAATTGTTTTAACTTTGTGTGTGTGTGTGTGTGTGTGTGTGTGTGTGTGTGTGTGTGTGTGTGTGTGTGTGTGTGTGTGTGTGTGTGTGTGTGTGTGTGTGTGTGTGTGTGATTGTAGTTTCGCTATAAGAGGCGTGTTTACACTCAGAGCTATGTGGACGACAAGCAGCTAGCAAAGCTCCATACCAAGGTAAGGCCACACACACACACACACACAAACACACACACACACACACGTATGTGCCAGCCCTACTCTCGCTCTCCCTTTCTCTGTCTCTCAGGCCAACCTAAAGAAGTTCATGGAGTATGTTTACCAGCTTAGCGTTGACAAAGTCTCCAGGTTCTTGGAGAAAGGTCTTGATCCTAATTTTCACGATGCAGACACAGGAGGTGAGGAAACACACACACACACGCACACACACACACATGCACAACCACACACTCAGTGTGTCTGAAAGTGAGTGATATCTATCCCTCACGACTAAGCCTCAGTGTTTCTCTATCTGAATGTGTGTATAGAATGCCCCCTAACCCTGGCGGTTCAGCTCGAGGGCAGTGCAGAGCTGATTACAGTGCTGAGGAGTGGAGGAGCTCACCTGGACTTCAGGACGAGAGACGGAATCACAGCGCTACACAGAGCTGTTCTCTCTAAGAACCACACAGCACTCACAGTGAGTACGCACACACACACACACACACACACAGCACTCACAGTGAGTACGCACACACACACAGCACTCACAGTGAGTACGCACACACACACACACACACACACACACACACACACACACACACACACACACACACACACACACACACACACACACACACACACACACACACACAGCACTCACAGTGAGTACGCACACACACACACACACACACACAGCACTCACAGTGAGTACGCACACACACACACAGCACTCACAGTGAGTACGCACACACACATGCATACACACCCCTGTGTGTTTCTGTTTTAAGCGTAATGTGTGTGTGTGTTGCAGACTGTGTTGGCCCTGGGTGCATCTCCAGACTATAGGGACAGTCGTGGGTTAACTCCTTTGTACCACTGTGCCATGGTGGGGGGAGACCCGTACTGCTGTGAACTGCTGCTACATGAACACGCTGTCATAGGCAGCACCGACGAGAATGGCTGGCAGGAGATACACCAGGTAACACACACATACACACCAAGGTTATTATAGTTTTGTGTTTTTATATGACATTTTAGTTCTATTAGTTCAGATTTTCATTTGAAATTCATTTTCTTTCAGTTTGTTTTCAGATACACTTGACTAGTTTGTAATTCGTTTGTTTTCAGAAAACTTAGCTTCTTATGGCTGTAGGGGCAGTATTGAGTAGCTTGGATGAAAGGTGCCCAGAGGTGCCCAGAGTAAACTGCCTGCTCCTCAGTCCCAATTGCTAATATATGCATATTATTATTAGTATTGGATAGAAAACACTTGGAAGTTTATAAAACTGTTTGCATGATGTTTGTGAGTATAACAGAACTCATATGGCAGGCAAAAACCTGAGAAGAAATCCAAACAGGAAGTGGGAAATCTGAGGTTGGTCGATTTTCAACTCATCGCCTATCGAATACACAGTGGAATATGGATCAGTTTGCACTTCCTACGGCTTCCACTAGATGTCAACAGTCTGTAGAACCTTGTCTGATGCCTCTACTGTGAAGTGGGGCCGAAGGAGACAGGAATGAGTCAGGTCTACCATGCTCTGACCATGCTTTGACCATGAGCTGTTCATGCTCTGACCATGAGCTGACCATGCTCTGACCATGAGCTGACCATGCTCTGACCATGCTTTGACCATGCTCTGACCATGCACTGACCATGCTCTGACCATGCTTTGACCATGCTTTGACCATGCTTTGACCATGCTTTGACCATGCTCTGACCATGCTCTGACCATGCTCTGACCATGCACGTTCACATGAGAGGGAGCTCTGTTCCATCGCACATCTGAAGTCAATGTAATTCTCCGGTTGGAACGCTACTGAAGATTTATGTTAAAAACATTCTAAAGATTGATTCAATACATCGTTTGACATGTTTCTACTGACTGTTACGGAACTTTTTGACATTTCGTCAGCTTTTAGTGAATGTGCTTCCTGACTTTGGATTTGTTTACCAAACACGCTAACAAAAATAGCTATTTGGACATAAATGATGGACATTACCGAACAAAACGAACATTTCATGTGGAAGTGGGAGTCCTGCGAGTGCATTCCGACGAAGATCAGCAAAGGTAAGTGAAGATTTATAATGCTATTTATGAGTTTTGTTGACTGCACAATTTGGCGGGTAACTGTATGGCTTCCTTTTGTGGCTGAACGCTGTTCTCAGATGATTGAATATTGTGTTTTCCCGTAAAGCTTTTTGAAATCTGACACAGCGGTTGCATTAATAAGAACAAGTGTATCTTTAATTCTATGTAAAACATGTATCTTTCATCAAAGTTTATGATGAGTATTTATGTTATTTGACGTGGCTCTCTGCAATTTCTCCGGATAATTTGGAGGCATTTTTTGCATATAAATATGAACTTTATCGAACAAAACATATATGTATTGTGTAACATGAAGTCTTATGAGTGCCATCTGATGAAGATCATCAAAGGTTAGTGATTCATTTTATCTCTATTTCTGCTTTTTGTGACTCCTGTCTTTGGCTGGAAAAATGGCTGTGTTTTTCTGTGATTTTGCGGTGACCTAACATAATCGTTTGTGCTGCTTTCGCTGTAAAGCCTTTTTGAAATCAGACACTGTGGTGGGATTAACAATAAGTGTATCTTTAAAATGGTGTGAAATACTTGTATGCTTGAGGAATTTTAATTATGAGATTTCTGTTGTTTGAATTTGGCGCCCTGCAGTTTCACTGGCTGTTGTCATATCGATCCCGTTAACGGGATTGCAGCCATAAGAAGTTTTAACAAAGTAAACATTTTCAATTTACTTTTTATATTCTTTTGTTGAATTAGGAATATATACCTTTCTCTGGTCATAGGAGTAACAACATGAATTAGGAATATTTTCCTTTCTCTAGTCATAGGAGTAACAACATGAATTAGGAATATTTACCTTTCTCTGGTCATAGGAGTAACAACATGAATTAGGAATATTTACTCTGGTCATAGTTCATCTGACTCTGGGGAAGGAGGTAAAGGACCTCATTGTCAAACCTCACGCAGAGACATACAAATGGTACCCGCTAGTTCATCTGACTCTGGGGAAGAAGGTAAAGGACCTCATTGTCAAACCTCACGCAGAGACATACAAATGGTACCCGCTAGTTCATCTGACTCTGGGGAAGGAGGTAAAGGACCTCATTGTCAAACCTCACGCAGAGACATACAAATGGTACCCGCTATAGTTCATCTGACTCTGGGGAAGGAGGTAAAGGACCTCATTGTCAAACCTCACGCAGAGACATACAAATGGTACCCGCTAGTTCATCTGACTCTGGGGAAGGAGGTAAAGGACCTCATTGTCAAACCTCACGCAGAGACATACAAATGGTACCCGCTAGTTCATCTGACTCTGGGGAAGGAGGTAAAGGACCTCATTGTCAAACCTCACGCAGAGACATACAAATGGTACCCGCTAGTTCATCTGACTCTGGGGAAGGAGGTAAAGGACCTCATTGTCAAACCTCACGCAGAGACATACAAATGGTACCCGCTAGTTCATCTGACTCTGGGGAAGGAGGTAAAGGACCTCATTGTCAAACCTCACGCAGAGACATACAAATGGTACCCGCTAGTTCATCTGACTCTGGGGAAGGAGGTAAAGGACCTCATTGTCAAACCTCACGCAGAGACATACAAATGGTACCCGCTAGTTCATCTGACTCTGGGGAAGAAGGTAAAGGACCTCATTGTCAAACTCCTGAAGAATCTATCAAAAGGCATTGCCACCCTGTTGTCTACACCAACATGGGAAGATTAGATCATCTATGTGACATGTTGTTTCTCTCCAGGCATGTCGTCATGGTAACGTGCAGCACCTGGAACATCTGCTGTTTTACGGAGCCGACATGAGCTCCCAGAATGCCTCAGGGAACACTGCCCTGCACCTGTGTGGTCTATACAACCAGGTAACACTACACCTGTGGTCTATACCACCAGGTAACACTGCCCTGCACCTGTGTGGTCTATACAACCAGGTAACACTACACCTGTGGTCTATACAACCAGGTAACACTGCCCTGCACCTGTGTGGTCTATACAACCAGGTAACACTACACCTGTGTGGTCTATACAACCAGGGAACACTGCCCTGCACCTGTGTGGTCTATACAACCAGGTAACACTGCCCTGCACCTGTGTGGTCTATACAACCAGGTAACACTACACCTGTGTGGTCTATACAACCAGGGAACACTGCCCTGCACCTGTGTGGTCTATACAACCAGGTAACACTGCCCTGCACCTGTGTGGTCTATACAACCAGGTAACACTGCCCTGCACCTGTGTGGTCTATACAACCAGGTAACACTGCCCTGCACCTGTGTGGTCTATACAACCAGGTAACACTACACCTGTGGTCTATACCACCAGGTAACACTACACCTGTGTGGTCTATACCACCAGGTAACACTACACCTGTGGTCTATACAACCAGGTAACACTGCCCTGCACCTGTGTGGTCTATACAACCAGGTAACACTGCCCTGCACCTGTGTGGTCTATACAACCAGGTAACACTACACCTGTGGTCTATACCACCAGGTAACACTACACCTGTGGTCTATACCACCAGGTAACACTACACCTGTGGTCTATACCACCAGGTAACACTACACCTGTGGTCTATACCACCAGGTAACACTACACCTGTGTGGTCTATACCACCAGGTAACACTACACCTGTGTGGTCTATACCACCAGGTAACACTACACCTGTGTGGTCTATACAACCAGGTACCACTACACCTGTGGTCTATACCACCAGGTAACACTACACCTGTGGTCTATACAACCAGGTAACACTACACCTGTGGTCTATACCACCAGGTAACACTACACCTGTGTGGTCTATACAACCAGGTAACACTACACCTGTGGTCTATACCACCAGGTAACACTGCACTGCACCTGTGTGGTCTATACAACCAGGTAACACTACACCTGTGTGGTCTATACAACCAGGTAACACTACACCTGTGTGGTCTATACAACCAGGTAACACTACACCTGTGGTCTATACAACCAGGTAACACTACACCTGTGTGGTCTATACAACCAGGTACCACTACACCTGTGTGGTCTATACCACCAGGTAACACTACACCTGTGTGGTCTATACAACCAGGTAACACTACACCTGTGGTCTATACCACCAGTTAACACTACACCTGTGTGGTCTATACAACCAGGTAACACTACACCTGTGGTCTATACAACCAGGTAACACTACACCTGTGGTCTATACAACCAGGTAACACTACACCTGTGGTCTATACAACCAGGTAACACTACACCTGTGTGGTCTATACAACCAGGTAACACTACACCTGTGGTCTATACCACCAGGTAACACTACACCTGTGTGGTCTATACAACCAGGTAACACTACACCTGTGGTCTATACAACCAGGTAACACTACACCTGTGGTCTATACAACCAGGTAACACTACACCTGTAGTCTATACAACCAGGTAACACTACACCTGTGGTCTATACAACCAGGTAACACTACACCTGTGTGGTCTATACCACCAGGTAACACTACACCTGTGGTCTATACAACCAGGTAACACTACACCTGTGTGGTCTATACCACCAGGTAACACTACACCTGTGGTCTATACAACCAGGTAACACTACACCTGTGTGGTCTATACCACCAGGAAACACTACACCTGTGGTCTATACAACCAGGTAACACTACACCTGTGTGGTCTATACCACCAGGTACCACTACACCTGTGGTCTATACAACCAGGTAACACTACACCTGTGTGGTCTATACCACCAGGTAACACTACACCTGTGTGGTCTATACAACCAGGTAACACTACACCTGTGTGGTCTATACAACCAGGTAACACTACACCTGTGGTCTATACCACCAGGTAACACTACACCTGTGGTCTATACCACCAGGTAACACTACACCTGTGTGGTCTATACAACCAGGTAACACTACACCTGTGGTCTATACCACCAGGTAACACTACACCTGTGTGGTCTATACAACCAGGTACCACTACACCTGTGGTCTATACCACCAGGTAACACTACACCTGTGGTCTATACCACCAGTTAACACTACACCTGTGTGGTCTATACCACCAGGTAACACTACACCTGTGTGGTCTATACCACCAGGTAACACTACACCTGTGTGGTCTATACAACCAGGTAACACTACACCTGTGTGGTCTATACCACCAGGTAACACTACACCTGTGTGGTCTATACAACCAGGTAACACTACACCTGTGTGGTCTATACCACCAGGTAACACTACACCTGTGTGGTCTATACCACCAGGTAACACTACACCTGTGGTCTATACAACCAGGTAACACTACACCTGTGGTCTATACCACCAGGTAACAATACACCTGTGTGGTCTATACAACCAGGTAACACTACACCTGTGGTCTATACCACCAGGTAACACTACACCTGTGGTCTATACAACCAGGTAACACTACACCTGTGTGGTCTATACCACCAGGTAACACTACACCTGTGGTCTATACCACCAGGTACCACTACACCTATGGTCTATACAACCAGGTACCACTACACCTGTGGTCTATACCACCAGGTAACACTACACCTGTGGTCTATACAACCAGGTAACACTACACCTGTGGTCTATACAACCAGGTAACACTACACCTGTGTGGTCTATACCACCAGGTACCACTACACCTGTGGTCTATACCACCAGGTAACACTACACCTGTGGTCTATACCACCAGGTAACAATACACCTGTGGTCTATACAACCAGGTACCACTACACCTGTGGTCTATACAACCAGGTAACACTACACCTGTGTGGTCTATACAACCAGGTAACACTACACCTGTGGTCTATACCACCAGGTACCACTACACCTGTGGTCTATACCACCAGGTAACGCTACACCTGTGGTCTATACCACCAGGTAACACTACACCTGTGGTCTATACAACCAGGTAACACTACACCTGTGGTCTATACCACCAGGTAACACTACACCTGTGGTCTATACAACCAGGTAACACTACACCTGTGTGGTCTATACAACCAGGTAACACTACACCTGTGTGGTCTATACCACCAGGTAACACTACACCTGTGTGGTCTATACCACCAGGTAACACTACACCTGTGGTCTATACAACCAGGTAACACTACACCTGTGGTCTATACCACCAGGTAACACTACACCTGTGGTCTATACAACCAGGTAACACTACACCTGTGGTCTATACCACCAGGTAACACTACACCTGTGGTCTATACAACCAGGTAACACTACACCTGTGTGGTCTATACAACCAGGTAACACTACACCTGTGGTCTATACAACCAGGTAACACTACACCTGTGGTCTATACAACCAAGTAACACTACACCTGTGGTCTATACCACCAGGTAACAATATACCTGTGGTCTATACAACCAGGTACCACTACACCTGTGGTCTATACAACCAGGTAACACTACACCTGTGTGGTCTATACAACCAGGTAACACTACACCTGTGGTCTATACCACCAGGTAACACTACACCTGTGGTCTATACAACCAGGTAACACTATACCTGTGTGGTCTATACAACCAGGTAACACTACACCTGTGGTCTATACCACCAGGTAACACTACACCTGTGTGGTCTATACAACCAGGTAACACTACACCTGTGGTCTATACCACCAGGTAACACTACACCTGTGGTCTATACCACCAGGTAACACTACACCTGTGTGGTCTATACAACCAGGTAACACTACACCTGTGTGGTCTATACAACCAGGTAACACTACACCTGTGTGGTCTATACAACCAGGTAACACTACACCTGTAGTCTATACAACCAGGTAACACTACACCTGTGTGGTCTATACAACCAGGTAACACTACACCTGTGGTCTATACAACCAGGTAACACTACACCTGTGGTCTATACAACCAGGTAACACTACACCTGTGTGGTCTATACAACCAGGTAACACTACACCTGTGGTCTATACCACCAGGTAACACTACACCTGTGGTCTATACCACCAGGTAACACTACACCTGTGGTCTATACCACCAGGTAACACTACACCTGTGTGGTCTATACCACCAGGTAACACTACACCTGTGTGGTCTATACCACCAGGTAACACTACACCTGTGTGGTCTATACAACCAGGTAACACTACACCTGTGTGGTCTATACAACCAGGGAACACTACACCTGTGGTCTATACAACCAGGTAACACTACACCTGTGTGGTCTATACCACCAGGTAACACTACACCTGTGTGGTCTATACAACCAGGGAACACTACACCTGTGGTCTATACAACCAGGTAACACTACACCTGTGGTCTATACCACCAGGTAACACTACACCTGTGTGGTCTATACAACCAGGTACCACTACACCTGTGGTCTATACCACCAGGTAACACTACACCTGTGGTCTATACAACCAGGTACCACTACACCTGTGGTCTATACAACCAGGTAACACTACACCTGTGTGGTCTATACAACCAGTTAACACTACACCTGTGTGGTCTATACAACCAGGTAACACTACACCTGTGTGGTCTATACAACCAGGTAACACTACACCTGTGTGGTCTATACCACCAGGTAACACTACACCTGTGGTCTATACAACCAGGTAACACTACACCTGTGTGGTCTATACAACCAGGTAACACTACACCTGTGGTCTATACAACCAGGTAACACTACACCTGTGTGGTCTATACAACCAGGTAACACTACACCTGTGTGGTCTATACCACCAGGTAACACTACACCTGTGTGGTCTATACAACCAGGTAACACTACACCTGTGTGGTCTATACAACCAGGTAACACTACACCTGTGGTCTATACAACCAGGTAACACTGCACCTGTGGTCTATACAACCAGTTAACACTACACCTGTGTGGTCTATACCACCAGGTAACACTACACCTGTGTGGTCTATACAACCAGGTAACACTACACCTGTGGTCTATACCACCAGGTAACACTACACCTGTGGTCTATACAACCAGGTAACACTACACCTGTGTGGTCTATACAACCAGGTAACACTACACCTGTGGTCTATACCACCAGGTAACACTACACCTGTGGTCTATACAACCAAGTAACACTACACCTGTGTGGTCTATACAACCAGGTAACACTACACCTGTGGTCTATACAACCAAGTAACACTACACCTGTGTGGTCTATACAACCAGGTAACACTACACCTGTGGTCTATACAACCAAGTAACACTACACCTGTGTGGTCTATACAACCAGGTAACACTACACCTGTGTGGT
This sequence comes from Salvelinus namaycush, assembly GCF_016432855.1. Classification (NCBI taxonomy): domain Eukaryota; kingdom Metazoa; phylum Chordata; class Actinopteri; order Salmoniformes; family Salmonidae; genus Salvelinus; species Salvelinus namaycush. The sequence continues at coordinate 26,874 of NW_024059767.1, forward strand.
CTATACAACCAGGTAACACTACACCTGTGTGGTCTATACCACCAGGTAACACTACACCTGTGTGGTCTATACAACCAGGTACCACTACACCTATGGTCTATACAACCAGGTACCACTACACCTATGGTCTTTACAACCAGGTAACACTACACCTGTGTGGTCTATACAACCAGGTACCACTACACCTATGGTCTTTACAACCAGGTACCACTACACCTGTAGTCTATACAACCAGGTAACACTGCCCTGCACCTGTGTGGTCTATACAACCAGGTAACACTACACCTGTGGTCTATACAACCAGGTAACACTACACCTGTGGTCTATACAACCAGGTAACACTACACCTGTAGTCTATACAACCAGGTAACACTACACCTGTGGTCTATACCACCAGGTAACACTACACCTGTGGTCTATACAACCAGGTAACACTACACCTGTGGTCTATACCACCAGGTAACACTACACCTGTGTGGTCTATACAACCAGGTAACACTACACCTGTGGTCTATACCACCAGGTAACACTACACCTGTGTGGTCTATACAACCAGGTAACACTACACCTGTGGTCTATACCACCAGGTAACACTACACCTGTGTGGTCTATACCACCAGGTAACACTACACCTGTGGTCTATACAACCAGGTAACACTACACCTGTGGTCTATACCACCAGGTAACACTACACCTGTGGTCTATACAACCAGGTAACACTACACCTGTGGTCTATACCACCAGGTAACACTACACCTGTGGTCTATACCACCAGGTACCACTACACCTGTGGTCTATACAACCAAGTAACACTACACCTGTGGTCTATACAACCAGGTAACACTACACCTGTGGTCTATACCACCAGGTACCACTACACCTGTGGTCTATACAACCAGGTAACACTACACCTGTGTGGTCTATACAACCAGGTAACAATACACCTGTGGTCTATACAACCAGGTAACACTACACCTGTGTGGTCTATACCACCAGGTAACACTAGGTAACACTACACCTGTGGTCTATACCACCAGGTAACACTACACCTGTGGTCTATACAACCAAGTAACACTACACCTGTGTGGTCTATACAACCAAGTAACACTACACCTGTGTGGTCTATACAACCAGGTAACACTACACCTGTGTGGTCTATACCACCAGGTAACACTACACCTGTGGTCTATACAACCAGGTAACACTACACCTGTGGTCTATACAACCAGGTACCACTACACCTGTGGTCTATACAACCAGTTAACACTGCACCTGTGTGGTCTATACAACCAAGTAACACTACACCTGTGTGGTCTATACAACCAGGTAATACTACACCTGTGTGGTCTATACCACCAGGTAACACTACACCTGTGGTCTATACAACCAGGTAACACTACACCTTTGGTCTATACAACCAAGTAACACTACACCTGTGTGGTCTATACAACCAGGTAACACTACACCTGTGTGGTCTATACAACCAGGTAACACTACACCTGTGGTCTATACCACCAGGTAACACTGCCCTGCACCTGTGTGGTCTATACAACCAGGTAACACTACACCTGTGGTCTATACCACCAGGTAACACTACACCTGTGGTCTATACCACCAGGTAACACTACACCTGTGTGGTCTATACCACCAGGTAACACTACACCTTTGTGGTCTATACCACCAGGTACCACTACACCTGTGGTCTATACCACCAGGTAACACTACACCTGTGGTCTATACCACCAGGTAACACTACACCTGTGGTCTATACCACCAGGTAACACTACACCTGTGGTCTATACCACCAGGTAACACTGCCCTGCACCTGTGTGGTCTATACAACCAGGTAACACTACACCTGTGGTCTATACCACCAGGAAACACTACACCTGTGGTCTATACCACCAGGTAACACTACACCTGTGGGGTCTATACCACCAGGTAACACTACACCTGTGTGGTCTATACAACCAGGTAACACTACACCTGTGTGGTCTATACCACCAGGTAACACTACACCTGTGTGGTCTATACCACCAGGTAACACTACACCTGTGTGGTCTATACCACCAGGTAACACTACACCTTTGTGGTCTATACCACCAGGTAACACTACACCTGTGGTCTATACCACCAGGTAACACTACACCTGTGGTCTATACCACCAGGTAACACTACACCTGTGGTCTATACCACCAGGTAACACTACACCTGTGGTCTATACCACCAGGTAACACTACACCTGTGGTCTATACCACCAGGTAACACTACACCTGTGGTCTATACCACCAGGTAACACTACACCTGTGGTCTATACCACCAGGTAACACCACACCTGTGGTCTATACAACCAGGTAACACTACACCTGTGTGGTCTATACAACCAGGTAACACTACACCTGTGTGGTCTATACCACCAGGTAACACTACACCTGTGGTCTATACCACCAGGTAACACTACACCTGTGGTCTATACCACCAGGTAACACTACACCTGTGGTCTATACCACCAGGTAACACTACACCTGTGGTCTATACCACCAGGTAACACTACACCTGTGGTCTATACCACCAGGTAACACTGCCCTGCACCTGTGTGGTCTATACAACCAGGTAACACTACACCTGTGGTCTATACCACCAGGAAACACTACACCTGTGGTCTATACCACCAGGTAACACTACACCTGTGGGGTCTATACCACCAGGTAACACTACACCTGTGTGGTCTATACAACCAGGTAACACTACACCTGTGTGGTCTATACCACCAGGTAACACTACACCTGTGTGGTCTATACCACCAGGTAACACTACACCTGTGTGGTCTATACCACCAGGTAACACTACACCTGTGTGGTCTATACCACCAGGTAACACTACACCTGTGGTCTATACCACCAGGTAACACTACACCTGTGGTCTATACCACCAGGTAACACTACACCTGTGGTCTATACCACCAGGTAACACTGCCCTGCACCTGTGTGGTCTATACAACCAGGTAACACTACACCTGTGGTCTATACCACCAGGAAACACTACACCTGTGGTCTATACCACCAGGTAACACTACACCTGTGGGGTCTATACCACCAGGTAACACTACACCTGTGTGGTCTATACAACCAGGTAACACTACACCTGTGTGGTCTATACCACCAGGTAACACTACACCTGTGTGGTCTATACCACCAGGTAACACTACACCTGTGTGGTCTATACCACCAGGTAACACTACACCTGTGTGGTCTATACCACCAGGTAACACTACACCTGTGGTCTATACCACCAGGTAACACTACACCTGTGGTCTATACCACCAGGTAACACTACACCTGTGTGGTCTATACCACCAGGTAAGCAGGGCTGTGACTGGGTGTGATGTTTCCTTTCTCAGGACGGCTGTGCCAGAGTTCTGCTGTTCAGAGGAACAAATAAAGACATTAAGAACTACAACAACCAAACAGCTTTTCAGGTAATGAACTACAACACAGAATGCAGTGTGATTTGGTAATGCTTGTTTCTGACAATGGTTCACTGTGGATCAAGATAGAAAGGTATATGTGTGTGTGTGTAGGTGGCCATCATTGCTGGGAATTTTGACCTGGCAGAGATCATTAAGATACATAAGGCCTCAGACGTAGGTGAGTCCATCCTGGACCCTGTGTGTTAGTGTCTGTGTTTAACCATGTGGATGTGTGGAACCCTAGCCCTTCTCTGTGTGTTAGTGTCTGTGTTTAACCATGTGGATGTGTGGAACCCTACCCCTTCTCTGTGTGTTAGTGTCTCTGTATAACCATGTGGATGTGTGGAACCCTAACCCTTCTCTGTGTGTTAGTGTCTGTGTTTAACCATGTGGATGTGTGGAACCCTAACCCTTCTCTGTGTGTTAGTGTCTGTGTTTAACCATGTGGATGAGTGGAACCCTAACCCTTCTCTGTGTGTTAGTGTCTGTGTTTAACCATGTGGATGTGTGGAACCCTAACCCTTCTCTGTGTGTTAGTGTCTGTGTTTAACCATGTGGATGTGTGGAACCCTAACCCTTCTCTGTGTGTTAGTGTCTGTGTTTAACCATGTGGATGAGTGGAACCCTAACCCTTCTCTGTGTGTTAGTGTCTGTGTTTAACCATGTGGATGTGTGGAACCCTACCCCTTCTCTGTGTGTTAGTGTCTTTGTTTAACCATGTGGATGTGTGGAACCCTACCCATTCTCTGTGTGTTAGTGTCTGTGTTTAACCATGTGGATGTGTGGAACCCTAACCCTTCTCTGTGTGTTAGTGTCTGTGTTTAACCATGTGGATGTGTGGAACCCTAACCCTTCTCTGTGTGTTAGTGTCTGTGTTTAACCATGTGGATGTGTGGAACCCTAACCCTTCTCTGTGTGTTAGTGTCTGTGTTTAACCATGTGGATGTGTGGAACCCTAACCCTTCTCTGTGTGTTAGTGTCTGTGTTTAACCATGTGGATGTGTGGAACCCTAACCCTTCTCTGTGTGTTAGTGTCTGTGTTTAACCATGTGGATGTGTGGAACCCTAACCCTTCTCTGTGTGTTAGTGTCTGTGTTTAACCATGTGGATGTGTGGAACCCTAACCCTTCTCTGTGTGTTAGTGTCTGTGTTTAACCATGTGGATGTGTGGAACCCTAACCCTTCTCTGTGTGTTAGTGTCTGTGTTTAACCATGTGGATGTGTGGAACCCTAACCCTTCTCTGTGTGTTAGTGTCTGTGTTTAACCATGTGGATGTGTGGAACCCTAACCCTTCTCTGTGTGTTAGTGTCTGTGTTTAACCATGTGGATGTGTGGAACCCTAACCCTTCTCTGTGTGTTAGTGTCTGTGTTTAACCATGTGGATGTGTGGAACCCTAACCCTTCTCTGTGTGTTAGTGTCTGTGTTTAACCATGTGGATGTGTGGAACCCTAACCCTTCTCTGTGTGTTAGTGTCTGTGTTTAACCATGTGGATGTGTGGAACCCTAACCC
>NW_024059768.1:5000-25000 GCF_016432855.1 Salvelinus namaycush
GGCGGGGAGAGCGAGGGAAAGAGAGAGTGAGAGAGAGACAGAGAGAGGGGGGGAGAGCGAGGGAAAGAGAGAGATAAAGGGAAGGGAGGGAGAAGGGGGTGAGAGAGTGAGAGGGAGGAAGAGAGAGAGAGAGAGAGAGAGAGAGAGAGGAAGAGAGACAGAGAGAGAGAGAGAGAGAGAGGGAGAGAGAGGAGAAAGAGAAAGAGAGAGAGCACAAGAGAGAGAGACAGAGAGACAGAGAGACAGAGAGAGAGAGAGAGAGATAGAGAGAGAGAGAGAGAGAGAGAGAGAGAGAGAGAGAGAGAGAGAGAGAGAGAGAGAGAGAGAGAAAGGGAAGGGAGGGAGAAGGGGGGTGAGAGAGTGAGAGGGAGGAAGAGAGAGACACAGAGAGAGAGAGAGAGAGAGAGAGAGAGAGAGAGAGAGAGAGAGAGAGAGAGAGAGAGAGAGAGAGAGAGAGAGAGAGATGGATTAATATCACACAACAGAAGAAATACATGACATCCTTTTTGTAACCGACTGAAGGAGAGCATACACATGTACAGGCCCCAGAACAGCTATTGAAAAACCTTGGATACACACGAAAGAGCTCCTGTTGACAACATGTAAACTGGCGCTAACAGACGAGCATGCTGGATGTTGTAACCTACAGTACCTCTGCGTTCCGGTGTTGCTCTCACACTTGATCCTGATCATGTAGACCCAGAGGAGACGGTAGAGAGCCTCCAGAGCCACACGGGCCATCTTGGGATCCTTATTCTGGAAACACACACCTCAAGAGTTAGTCACACGTCAACAGCACCACAGTAGCATCGGTCTGGTTTCACACCACATTAGTTCAATTACCACTGACATATAGTTTCACCATAGGATGATAGTGTAAGAAGCATTACGCACTGTGCCACTGTCTATCCCATGAGTGAGAACCGAACAGAACCCAATAACATTACCAGAAATACACTCTGAGAATAAAAGGTGCTGTCTAGAACCTAAAAGGGTTCTCCGGCTGTCCCCGTAGGAGAACCATAAACAACCCTCATGCTGTATCCTACAGGCACCCTGACATCTATTCCTTTTCAACCATAACACCGTCTACTGAATCTCTTCCTCAAACAGCACCGTTAATAAGGGCGGTTGAGGTGTGTGTGTGTGTGTGTGTGTGTGTGTGTGTGTGTGTGTGTGTGTGTGTGTGTGTGTGTGTGTGTGTGTGTGTGTTGAGGTGTGTATGTGTGTGTGTGTGTTGAGGTGTGTGTGTGTGTGTGTGTGTGTGTGTGTGTGTGTGTGTGTGTGTGTGTGTGTGTGTGTGTGTGTGTGTGTGTGTGTTGAGGTGTGTATGTGTGTGTGTGTGTTGAGGTGTGTGTGTGTGTGTGTGTGTGTGTGTGTGTGTGTGTGTGTGTGTGTGTGTGTGTGTGTGTGTGTGTGTGTGTGTGTGTGTTTGTTTGTTGAGGTGTGTGTGTGTGTGTGTGTGTGTGTGTGTGTGTGTGTGTGTGTGTGTGTGTGTGTGTGTGTGTGTGTGTGTGTGTGTGTGTGTGTGTGTGTGTTGAGGTGTGTGTGTGTGTGTGTGTGTGTGTGTGTGTGTGTGTGTGTGTGTGTGTGTGTGTGTGTGTGTGTGTGTGTGTGTGTGTGCGTGTGTTTGTTGAGGTGTGTGTGTGTATTGACCCCAAGGGCTCCACATTTTGGTTTTGGCCGCCTAACACGACACAGCTGATTCAATCATCTAACTTAATGATGAGCTCTACCCTACAGAGGGTGGTGCGTACGGCCCAGTACATCACTGGGGCTAAGCTGCCTGCCATCCAGGACCTCTACACCAGGCGGTGTTAGAGGAAGGCCCTAAAAATTATCAAAGACCCCAGCCATCCCAGTCATAGACTGTTCTCTCTACTACCGCATGGCAAGCGGTACCGGAGTGCCAAGTCTAGGACAAAAAGGCTTCTCAACAGTTTTTACCCCCAAGCCATAAGACTCCTGAACAGGTAATCAAATGGCTACCCGGATTATCTGCATTGTGTGCCCCCCCCCAACCCCTCTTTTACGCTGCTGCTACTCTCTGTTTATCATATATGCACAGTCACTTTAACTATACATTATAGGGTTATTATATACATACTACCTCAATTGGCCCGACCAACCAGTGCTCCCGCACATTGGTTAACCTTCAAGTATTTTATATAGCCTCGCTACTGTATATGCTCTTTCATGCCGTCCCTAGGAGGGGTGCGTCACTTGAGTGGGTTGAGTCACTGACGTGGTCTTCCTGTCTGGGTTGGCGCCCCCCCTTGGGTTGTGCCGTGGCGGAGATCTTTGTGGGCTATACTCGGCCTTGTCTCAGGATGGTAAGTTGGTGGTTGAAGATATCCCTCTAGTGGTGTGGGGGCTGTGCTTTGGAAAATTGGGTGGGGTTATATCCTTTCTGTTTGGCCCTGTCCAGGGGTATCATCGGATGAGGCCACAGTGTCTCCTGACCCCTCCTGTCTCAGCCTCCAGTATTTATGCTGCAGTAGTTTATGTGTCGGGGGGCTAGGGTCAGTTTGTTATATCTGGAGTACTTCTCCTGTCTTATCCGGTGTCCTGTGTGAATTTAAGTATGCTCTCTCTAATTCTCTCTTTCTCTCTTTCTTTCTCTCTCTCGGAGGACCTGAGCCCTAGGACCATGCCTCAGGACTACCTGACATGATGACTCCTTGCTGTCCCCAGTCCACCTGGCCGTGCTGCTGCTCCAGTTTCAACTGTTCTGCCTGCGGCTATGGAACCCTGACCTGTTCACCGGACGCGCTACCTGTCCCAGACCTGCTGTTTTCAACTCTCTAGAGAGCGCAGGAGCGGTAGAGATACTCTCAATGATCGGCTATGAAAAGCCAACTGACATTTACTCCTGAGGTGCTGACTTGCTGCACCCTCGACAACTACTGTGATTGTTATTATTTGACCCTGCTGGTCATTTATGAACATTTGAACATCTTGGCCATGTTCTGTTATACCCGCCCGGCACAGCCAGAAGAGGACTGGCCACCCCTCATAGCCTGGTTCCTCTCTAGGTTTCTTCCTAGGTTTTGGCCTTTCTAGGGAGTTTTTCCTAGCCACCGTGCTTCTATACCTGCATTACTTGCTGTTTGGGGTTTTAGGCTGGGTTTCTGTACAGCACTTTGAGATATCAGCTGATGTAAGAAGGGCTATATAAATACATTTGATTTGATATAGTCTCACTATTGTATATAGCCTCGCTACTGTATATAGCCTCGCTACTGTATATAGCCTCACTACTGTATATAGCCTCACTACTATATATAGCCTCACTACTGTATATAGCCTCACTACTGTATATAGCCTCTCTACTGTATATAGCCAAGTAAGCATTTCACTGTAAGGTCTACTACACATGTTGTATTCGGCGCACGTGACAAATAAACTTTGATTTGATTTGAGTTGGTTACTTGAATCAGCTGTGTAGTGCTAGGACAAAAAACAAAATGTATACCACCTTCTCTCTCGTTGTCGAGGTGTGTGTGGGTATGGGTGGTGTGTGGGTATGAGTGTGTGTGTGTTGGTATGGGTGTGGGTATGGGTGTGTGTGCGGGTATGGGTGTGTGTGCGGGTATGGGTGGGTGTGTGTGTGGGTATGGGTGGGTGTGTGTGTGTGCGGGTATGGGTGGGTGTGTGTGTGGGTATGGGTGGGTGTGTGTGGGTATGGGTGTGTGTGTGTGTGTGTGGGTATGGGTGGGTGTGTGTGTGTGTGTGGGTGGGTGTGTGTGTGGGTATGGGTGGGTGTGTGTGTGGGTATGCGTGGGTGTGAGTGTGTGTGTGGGTGGGTATGGGTGGGTGGGTGTGTGTGTGTGTGTGGGTGGGTGTGGGTATGGGTGGGTGTGTGTGTGTGGGTGGGTATGGGTGTGTGTGTGTGTGTGTGTGTGTGGGTATGGGTGTGTGTGTGAGTATGGGTGGGTGTGTGTGGGTATGGGTGGGTGTGTGTGTGGGTATGGGTGTGTGTGTGTGTGGGTATGGGTGGGTGTGTGTGTGTGTGTGGGTGTGTGTTCTGACCTTGAGGTTGGAGAGACAGTTGTTGAGGAAGATGTGCCATCTGTTGAGGAAGAGCTGCTTCTGACTGACACACAGCAGACAGGTAACCAACGGAAACAGAGCCTGGAGACAGAGAATAACACCTCATCATGGATCCATACACACTTCATTACATTACACTACACTACACTACACTACACTATATGACACTACACTACACTACATGACATTACACTACACTACATTACACTACACCACATGACACTACACTACACTACATGACATTACACTACACTACATGACATTACACAACATTACACTACACTATATGACACTACACTACACTACACTACATGACATTACACTACACTACATGACACTACACTACACTACATGACATTACACTACACTACATGACACTACACTACACTACATGACACTACATTACACAACATGACATGCCATTACACAACATTACATTACACTACACAGCATTACACTACACTACATGACACTACACTACATTACATTACACTACACTACATGACATTACACTACAGGACACTACATGACATTACACTACACTACATGACATTACACTACACTACATTATATTACACTACACTACAGGACATTACACGACATGACATTACACTACACTACATGACATTACACTACACTACATTATATTACACTACACTACACTACATGGCATTACACTACAATACATTATATTACACTACACTACATTACACTACATTACACTACACTACACTACACTACATGACACTACACTACACTACACTACATTACATTACACTACACTACATGACATTACACTACAGGACACTACATGACATTACACTACACTACATGACATTACACTACACTACATTATATTACACTACACTACAGGACATTACACGACATGACATTACACTACACTACATGACATTACACTACACTACATTATATTACACTACACTACACTACATGGCATTACACTACAATACATTATATTACACTACACTACATTACACTACATTACACTACACTACACTACACTACATGACACTACACTACACTACACTACATTACATTACATTACACTACATTACACTACATTACATTACACTACATTACATTACATTACACTACATGACATTACACTACACTACATGACATTACACTACATGACATTACATTACATTACAATACATTACACTACACTACACTACATGACATTACACTACACTACACTACATGGCATTACACTACAATACATTATATTACACTACACTACACTACACTACATGACATTACACTACACTACACTACATGACACTACACTACACTACATTACATTACATTACACTACACTACATTACATTACACTACATTACATTACACTACATTACACTACATTACACTACACTACACTACATGGCATTACACTACACTACAATACATTATATTACACTACACTACACTACACTACACTACATGACATTACACTACACTACATTACATTACATTACACTACATGACATTACACTACATGACATTACACTACACTACATTATATTACACTACACTACACTACATTACACTACATGACATTACACTACACTACATTATATTACACTACACTACATTACACTATATGACATTACACGACACTACATTATATTACACTACACTACATTACATTACACTACATGACATTACACTACATGACATTACACTACACTACATTATATTACACTACACTACATTACACTACATGACATTACACTACACTACATTATATTACACTACACTACACTACATTACACTACATGACATTACACTACACTACATTATATTACACTACACTACACTACACTACATGACATTACACTACACTACATTACATTACACTACATGACATTACACTACACTACACTACATTACATTACACTACATTACACAACACTACACTACATTACATTACACTACATTACATTACACTACATTACACTACACTACACTACATGGCATTACACTACATTACACTACATTACATTACACTACATTACATTACACTACATTACACTACACTACACTACATTACACTACACTACACTACACTACACTACACTACACTACACTACATTACATTACACTACATTACACTACACTACACTACATTACACTACATTACACTGCATGACATTACACTACACTACACTACACTACACTACATTACACTACACTACACTACACTACACTACACTACACTACACTACACTACACTACACTACATTACATTACACTACATTACACTACACTACACTACATTACACTACATTACACTGCATGACATTACACTACACTACATTACATTACACTACACTACACTACATTACACTACATTACACTACATGACATTACACTACACTACATTACATTACACTACACTACACTACATTACACTACATTACACGACATGACACTACACTACACTGCATTACACTACATTACACTACATGACATGACACTACACTACACTACATTACATTACACTACATTACACTACACTACATTACACTACACTACACTACACTACATTACACTACATGACATTACACTACACTACATGACATTACACTACAATACATTATATTACACTACACTACACTACATTACACTACACTACACTACATGACATTACACTACACTACATTATATTACACTACACTACATTACATTACACTACATTACACGACATGACACTACACTACACTACATTACATTACACTACATTACACGACATGACACTACACTACACTACACTACACTACATTACATTACACTACACTACATTACACTACACTACATTACATTACACTACATTACACTACACTACAATACATTATATTACACTACACTACACTACACTACACTACATTACATTACACTACACTACATTACATTACACTACATGACATTACACTACACTACATGACACTACATTATATTACACTACATTACATTACACTACATTACACTACACTACATTACATTACACTACATGACACTACATTATATTACACTACACTACACTACACTACATGACATTACACTACACTACATTACATTACATTACACTACATGACATTACACTACACTACATGACATTACACTACATGACATTACACTACACTACATGACATTACACTACACTACATTACATTACACTACACTACATGACATTACACTACACTACATGACATTACACTACACTACATTACATTACATTACACTACATGACATTACACTACACTACATGACATTACACTACACTACATTATATTACACTACACTACACTACATTACATTACACTACATGACATTACACTACACTACATGACATTACACTACACTACATTATATTATACTACACTACACTACATGACATTACACTACACTACATTATATTACACTACATTACACTACACTACATTACATTACACTACACTACACTACATTATATTACACTACATTACACTACACTACATTACATTACACTACACTACACTACACTACACTACATTACACTACACTACACTACACTACATTACATTACACTACACTACATTACACTACACTACATTACATTACACTACACTACACTACACTACACTACATTACACTACACTACACTACACTACACTACATGACATTACACTACACTACATTATATTACACTACATTACACTACACTACATTACACTACACTACATTACACTACACTACACTACACTACACTACACTACACTACATTACATTACACTACACTACACTACACTACACTACATGACATTACACTACACTACATTACACTACACTACATTACATTACACTACACTACACTACACTACACTACATTACATTACATTACACTACACTACACTACACTACACTACATGACATTACACTACACTACATTACACTACACTACATTACATTACACTACACTACATTATATTACACTACATTATATTACACTACATTACACTACACTACATTACACTACACTACATTACACTACACTACACTACACTACACTACACTACACTACATTACATTACACTACACTACACTACACTACACTACATGACATTACACTACACTACATTACACTACACTACATTACATTACACTACACTACATTATATTACACTACATTACACTACACTACATTATATTACACTACATTACACTACACTACATTACACTACATTACACTACATTATATTACACTACATTACACTACACTACATTACACTACACTACATTACACTACACTACACTACATTACATTACATTACACTACACTACACTACACTACACTACATGACATTACACTACACTACATGACATTACACTACACTACATTATATTATACTACACTACACTACATGACATTACATTACACTACACTACACTACACTACACTACATTACATGATACTACATTATTTTACATGACATGTACTCATTCAACAAGGTTGTATGGAGTTTCAGATTGGTGCCAGCCATGGATCTCTCACACCTGTGTGTCTGTTTCAGTGGTAGTGTCTCACAATGACCATTAAATATATTCTATTACATTAAGTCTCAAATACCACTCTCAGACCAACAGGCAGGTAATGCTTTTAAACTGGTTGAGTTATGATGGGAATGTATCAGATGAGTAGTCTGTCAGTACATATCATCTGATACGTTGTCTCTCTCTCTCTCTCCCCCTCTTCCTCTCTCCCTCTCTCTCTGTCTCCCTCTCTCTCTCTCTCTCTCTCTCTCTCTCTCTCTGTCTCTCTTTCTCACTCTCTCTCTCTCTCTCTCTCTCTCTCTCTCTCTCTCTCTCTCTCTCTCTCTCTCTCTCTCTCTCTCTCTCTCTGTGTCTCTTTCTCACTCTCTCTTTCTCTGTCTCTTACACACACTATCCCAGCTCTTCTGTCTCTGTCTTTCTCTCTCTTTTTTCTCTCTCCCCACACCCTTCTCCCACTCAATTCAATTCAATTCAATTGACTTTATTGACATGACAAGTTCATTATTACTTACGTTGTCAAAGTATACATATCGAAAAATCAAAATCAAATATATATGTATATATATACAAAATATATATATTTATATATAAATAAATGGTGGGACCAACAGCAATAATAATAGTAGTAGTGGACATGGGATTACCATTAACAACAACTACAACAACAATATTAATCAGAACAACAATATATTAAATCAATGGTAGTAGACCAGTGTCAATATGACTTGAGAAGACATATGACCTGGTATGAAAGACAAAACAAAACTAAGCTAAATGGGAAATATTATCAACATTACTTTGCATTTTTCACTGGCTGTCCCTCAGGTTGTGGCAGGAGGACACATATTTGGCTGCCAAAACTGCACATTTTGGCTTTTCACCCAATAAATATAGGATTTTTTCTTCATCTTTTATAGTTTCAAATTCTTTGTATTGAATTATAATTTTGGGAAAGAAATATGCTCTTAGGTCTGAGTATTTGTCACAGTGTAGTAGGAAATGCACCTCTGTCTCTACCTCTCCCCTGGAGCAGAGTGAGCCCAGCCTGTCCTCTCTGGGCAGCCAGGTTTGTCTGTAACGACCGGTCTCTATAGCCAGACTGTGCTCACTGAGTCTGTACCTAGTCAATGTTTTCCTCAGTTTTCTATCAGTCACAGTGGTCAGATAGTCTGCCACCATGTACTGTCTGTTTAGAGCCAAATAGCATTGAAGTTTACTTTGATTTTTTGTGGTGTCTTTCCAATAGGTGATATATTTTTCTTTTTGTTTTGTGATGATTTGGTTGGGCCAGATTTTCTGAGGGCTGTCCTGAGGCTCTATGGGGTTGGTTTGGGTTGGTGAACTGAGCCTCAGAACCAGCTGGCTGAGGGGACTCTTCTCTGGTTTTATCTCTTGACATTGTAGAGCTGTGTGATGGAATGTTTTAGGGTCACTTGTTTTTAGATGGTTGTAAAATTTGATGGCTCTTTTTTCTATTTGAATGAGGAGGGGGTTTGGCCCAATTCTGCCCTACATGCGTTATTTGGAGTTTTTCTTTGTACTTGCAATACAGTCTTGCAAAACTCTGCATGCAATATTTCAATTGGATGCTTGTCCCATTTAGTAAATTCATTATTAGAGAGTGGACCCCATACTTCACTGCCATATAGAGCAATTGGTTCTATAACTGATTGAAACATTTTGAGCCAGATTCTAATTGGAATTTCAATTTTGATGTTCCTTTTAATGGCATAGAATGCTCTTCTTGCTTTGTCCATCAGCTCATTCACAGCCATGTGAAAGCTACCTGTATTCCTGATATTTAGTCCTAGATATGTGTAGTTTTTGGTGTGTTCTAATAGAACTGTGTCCAAATAGAATTTATATTTGTCATCCTTATTTCCGGACCTTTTTTGGAATATCATTATATTCGTTTTTTTTAGGTTAACGGTCAGAGTCCAGGTCTGACAGAACCTGTGAAGACGATCTAGGTGCTGCTGTAACCCCTCTTTAGTGGAAGACAGCAGCACCAGGTCATCTGCGTACAGCAGACACTTGATTTCAGTGTTGTGTAGGGTGATACCAGGTGCTGCCGATTCTTCTAATGTTTTTGCCAATTCATTAATGTAGATGTTAAATAATGTTGGACTTATTGGGCAGACATATTTCACTCCACGTCCCTGAGAGAAGAAGTCTGTTTGCTTGTTGCCAATTTTAACCGCACATTTGTTTTTAGTGTACATTGATTTAATAAAATCATATGTTTTCCCTCCAATACCACTTTGTATTAGTTTATAAAAAAGACCTTCGTGCCAAATTGAATCAAATGCTTTCTTGAAATCTACAAAACACGAGTAGATTTTGCCTTTGTTTTGGTTAACTTGTTCATCAACTCTCAACCACTCTCTCTGTCAGTCAGTAGAGTACAGATTGAAGGGTAGGGGTGTGGTGGTATGAGGAAGAACAACATGTAGGGACAAACAAACAGCGTGTAATTATCTTCCTGCTCCTTTTGGTCCCGTCAGCTCTGGCATGACAGGGTAGTGTGTGTGTGTACTCATCTGGAACGAGTGAAAAAAAAAACATCTTGGTAATGAAGGAGTGAGGAGGAGGAGGAAGAAGAGGAGTGACAGACAGTCTATTGAAGTCTTGTCTTAATGTCTGGTTGGCTGGATGGAGGGTATTTGAAGAATCCCAAACAAAACAAACACGTTTAGTATGCGGGTGACATTTCTAGGTAGTGAAAGCCACAAGGGGACAAATAAACAACCACACACAAAAACAACAACAACGACAACAACTATTGAGAGAAACCAACAGCCCATAAATATATCAATGGACTGTGTCCCAACACCACGTACCACCCCCTTCTTCTCCTCTCATTCATTAATACTGTGGGACCAGACTATACCTGGAGTCCATTCAGTAATACTATGGGACCAGACTATACCTGGAGTCTATTCATTAATACTATGGGACCATACTATACCTGGAGTCCATTCATTAATACTGAGGGACCAGACTATACCTGGAGTCCATTCATTAATACTATGGGGACCAGACTATACCTGGAGTCCATTCATTAATACTGAGGGACCAGACTATACCTGGAGTCCATTCATTAATACTATGGGACCAGACTATACCTGGAGTCCATTCATTAATACTATGGGGACCAGACTAGACCTGGAGTCCATTCATTAATACTATGGGACCAGACTATACCTGGAGTCCATTCATTAATACTATGGGACCAGACTATACCTGGAGTCCATTCATTAATACTATGGGACCAGACTATACCTGGAGGCCATTCATTAATACTATGGGGACCAGACTATACCTGGAGTCATTTCATTAATACTATGGGGACCAGACTAGACCTGGAGTCCATTCATTAATACTATGGGACCAGACTATACCTGGAGTCTTTTCATTAATACTATGGGGACCAGACTATACCTGGAGTCCATTCATTAATACTATGGGACCAGACTATACCTGGAGTCCATTCATTAATACTATGGGACCAGACTATACCTGGAGTCCATTCATTAATACTATGGGACCAGACTATACCTGGAGTCCATTCATTAATACTATGGGACCAGACTATACCTGGAGTCCATTCATTAATACTATGGGACCAGACTATACCTGGAGTCCATTCATTAATACTATGGGGACCAGACTATACCTGGAGTCCTTTCATTAATACTATGGGGACCAGACTAGACCTGGAGTCCATTCATTAATACTATGGGACCAGACTATACCTGGAGTCTTTTCATTAATACTATGGGGACCAGACTATACCTGGAGTCCATTCATTAATACTATGGGACCAGACTATACCTGGAGTCCATTCATTAATACTATGGGACCAGACTATACCTGGAGTCCATTCATTAATACTATGGGACCAGACTATACCTGGAGTCCATTCATTAATACTATGGGACCAGACTATACCTGGAGTCTATTCATTAATACTGAGGGACCAGACTATACCTGGAGTCCATTCATTAATACTGAGGGACCAGACTATACCTGGAGTCCATTCATTAATACTATGGGACCAGACTATACCTGGAGTCTATTCATTAATACTGAGGGACCAGACTATACCTGGAGTCCATTCATTAATACTGAGGGACCAGACTATACATGGAGTCCATTCATTAATACTATGGGACCAGACTAGACCTGGAGTCCATTCATTAATACTATGGGACCAGACTATACCTGGAGTCCATTCATTAATACTATGGGACGAGACTATACATGGAGTCTATTCATTAATACTATGGGACCAGACTATACCTGGAGTCCATGCATTAATACTGAGGGACCAGACTATACCTGGAGTCCTTTCATTAATACTATGGGACCAGACTATACCTGGAGGCCATTCATTAATACTATGGGACCAGACTATACCTGGAGTCCTTTCATTAATACTATGGGACCAGACTAGACCTGGAGTCCATTCATTAATACTGAGGGAGCAGACTATACCTGGAGTCCATTCATTAATACTGAGACTGACCAGTATAGTAATAGAGTGACATAGATTGACCAGTACAGTAATAGAGTAGTATAGACTGACCAGTACAGTAATAGTGTGGTATAGACTGACCAGTACAGTAATAGTGTGGTATAGACTGACCAGTACAGTAATAGAGTGGTATAGACTGACCAGTACAGTAATAGTGTGGTATAGACTGACCAGTACAGTAATAGAGTGGTATAGACTGACCAGTACAGTAATAGTGTGGTATAGACTGACCAGTACAGTAATAGAGTGGTATAGACTGACCAGTACAGTAATAGTGTGGTATAGACTGACCAGTACAGTAGTAGTGTGGTATAGACTGACCAGTACAGTAATAGTGTGGTATAGACTGACCAGTACAGTAATAGTGTGGTATAGACTGACCAGTACAGTAATAGTGTGGTATAGACTGACCAGTACAGTAATAGTGTGGTATAGACTGACCAGTACAGTAATAGTGTGGTATAGACTGACCAGTACAGTAATAGAGTGGTATAGACTGACCAGTACAGTAATAGTGTGGTATAGACTGACCAGTACAGTAATAGTGTGGTATAGACTGACCAGTACAGTAATAGTGTGGTATAGACTGACCAGTACAGTAATAGTGTGGTATAGACTGACCAGTACAGTAATAGTGTGGTATAGACTGACCAGTACAGTAATAGTGTGGTATAGACTGACCAGTACAGTAATAGAGTGGTATAGACTGACCAGTACAGTAATAGAGTGGTATAGACTGACCAGTACAGTAATAGTGTGGTATAGACTGACCAGTACAGTAATAGTGTGGTATAGACTGACCAGTACAGTAACAGTGTGGTATAGACTGACCAGTACAGTAATAGAGTGGTATAGACTGACCAGAGAGTGTTTCTTCCTAGAGGACAGGTCCAGCGTAGTGTCATACAGACTCTCTACAAAGTTCCTCAGACACGGAACATTCACCTCGTTCTTCACCGTCTGGAAGGTCAAAGGGAAAAGGTCATAGGTCATACACAGAGCAGAGGGGTTACACATAGACCTATGTACAGGACAGGTACAGTATATTAGATATGAAAGATTTCAAGATATGGTATAGAGACTGTGGCTACGGGGGACTAATATCTCCAGTGACATTATTGATTGATTAGGCACATTACAACATGATTACATACATGTAGAGTTAGAGGAGAGACTCAGAGAGACTCAGAGATATGAGAGAATATGAGAAGATATGAAAGAATATGAGAAGATATGAGAAGATATGAAAGAATATGAGAAGATATGAGAAGATATGAGAGGATATGAGAGGATATGTGAGGATATGAGAGGATATGAGGGGATATGAGAGGATATGAGAGAGATGTGAGAGGATATGAAAAGATATGAGAGGATATGATATGATATGAGAGGATATGAGAGGATATGAGAGAGATGTCAGAGGATATGAGAAGATATGAGAGGATATGAGAGGATATGAGAGAGATGTCAGAGGATATGAGAAGATATGAGAGGATATGAGAAAATATGAGAGGATATGAGAGGATATGAGAGAGATGTGAGATGATATGAGAAGATATGAGAGGATATGAGAAGATATGAGAGGATATGAGAGGATATGAGAGAGATGTCAGAGGATATGAGAAGATATGAGATGATATGAGAAAATATGAGAGGATATGAGAGGATATGAGAGGATATGAGAGAGATGTGAGAGGATATGAGAAGATATGAGAGGATATGAGAGGATATGATAGGATATGAGGGGATATGAGAGGATATGAGAGAGATGTGAGAGGATATGAAAAGATATGAGAGGATATGAGAGGATATGAGAAGATATGTGAGGATATGAGATGATATGAGAGGATATGAGAGGATTTGAGAGAGATGTGAGAGGATATGAGAAGATATGAGAGGATATGAGAAGATATGAGAGGTTATGAGAGAGATATGAGAGAGACGTGAGAGGATATCAGAAGATATGAGAAGATATGAGAGGATATGAGAGAGATGTGAGAGAGATGTGAGAGGATATGAGAGGATATGAGAATATATGAGAGGATGAGATGATATGAGAGAATATGAGAGGCTATGAGAGAGATGTCAGAGGATATGAGAAGATATGAGAGGATATGAGAAGATATGAAAGGATATGAGAGGATATGAGAGAGATGTGAGAGGATATGAGAATATATGAGAGGATATGAGAAGATATGAGAAGATATGAGAGGATATGAGAGAGATGTGAGAGGATATGAGAAGATATGAGATGATATGAGAGGATATGAGAAGATATGAGGGGATATGAGAGGATATGAGAAGATATGAGGGGATATGAGAAGATATGAGAGGATATGAGAGGATATGGGAGAGATGTGATAGGATATGAGAAGATATGAGCGGATATGAGAGGATATGAGGGGATATGCGACTGGTGTAGATACAAACTGGTGTAGAGATAAACTGGTACAGAGACAGACTGGTGTTGATACAGACTGGTGTATAGACAGACTGGTGCAGAGACGGACTGGTGCAGAGACAGACTGACGTAGGGTAGACTTACTGCAGCTACAGGAACCAGTATCTCTACGAAGAGTCCAGCCAGAGAATGTTTAATGTCCTTATCCTTTACCTCCAGGAAATACTGGGCACACTCCTAGAGAGAGAGATACATCATATGATTATGAACACTCCTAGAGAGAGAGATACATCATATGATTATGCACACTCCTAGAGAGAGAGATACATCATATGATTATGCACACTCCTAGAGAGAGAGAGAGATACATCATATGATTATGCACTCTCCTAGAGAGAGAGATACATCATATGATTATGCACTCTCCTAGAGAGAGAGATACATCATATGATTATGCACACTCCTAGAGAGAGAGATACATCATATGATTATGCACACTCCTAGAGAGAGATACATCATATGATTATGCACACTCCTAGAGAGAGAGAGAGAGATACATCATATGATTATGCACACTCCTAGAGAGAGATACATCATATGATTATGCACACTCCTAGAGAGAGAGAGATACATCATATGATTATGCATACTCCTAGAGAGAGAGAGATACATCATATGATTATGCACACTCCTAGAGAGAGAGATACATCATATGATTATGCACACTCCTAGAGAGAGAGATACATCATATGATTATGCACACTCCTAGAGAGAGAGATACATCATATGATTATGCACACTCCTAGAGAGAGATACATCATATGATTATGCACATTCCTAGAGAGAGAGAGATACATCATATGATTATGCACACTCCTAGAGAGAGATACATCATATGATTATGCACACTCCTAGAGAGAGAGATACATCATATGATTATGCACACTCCTAGAGAGAGAGAAAAACATCATATGATTATGCACACTCCTAGAGAGAGAGAGATACATCATATGATTATGATGTGATTATGCACACTCCTAGAGAGAGAGATACATCATATGATTATGCACACTCCTAGAGAGAGAGAGATACATCATATGATTATGCACACTCCTAGAGAGAGAGAGATACATCATATGATTATGCACACTCCTAGAGAGAGAGATGCATCATATGATTATGATATGATTATGCACACTCCTAGAGAGAGAGATACATCATATGATTATGCACACTCCTAGAGAGAGAGAGATACATCATATGATTATGCACACTCCTAGAGAGAGAGATACATCATATGATTATGCACACTCCTAGAGAGAGAGAGATACATCATATGATTATGCACACTCCTAGAGAGAGAGATACATCATATGATTATGCACACTCCTAGAGAGAGAGATACATCATATGATTATGCACACTCCTAGAGAGAGAGATACATCATATGATTATGATATGATTATGCACACTCCTAGAGAGAGAGAGATACATCATATGATTATGCACACTCCTAGAGAGAGAGAGAGATACATCATATGATTATGCACACTCCTAGAGAGAGAGATACATCATATGGTTATGCACACTCCTAGAGAGAGAGAGATACATCATATGATTATGCACACTCCTAGAGAGAGAGAGATACATCATATGGTTATGCACACTCCTAAAACATAGAGATAAACTGAGAGACGCACCAAACAAAACATACATGACTACTGACTGGATTCAGTAACCTGTCACGACACATGACAAGAAGCTCAGTCAATACCACTGAACCAGAAAAGCAAACGCGGCCATTTTGGATCCGGGGCGAAGGTACATCTAGGTCTCAACGAGGCAGTAACGATACACATCCACCACACGCACGCACGCACGCACGCACGCACGCACGCACGCACGCACGCACACACACACACACACTAAATAAAACTAAACTAAACTAAATAAACCAGACACATGTCTTTGAGAGAGGACGTATTACCCACGAACCTGCATGAACTGGAAGGAGGCCTCGAAGTCCTCCACAGGGTACATCTTGATCCTGAAGAACTTGACTCCCATGATGAGGCTGATGGTGGACTGGAAAACATAGTGGTTCTGTTCCTTCTGTCTCAACTCCTTCAGCTCAGAGATGAACTTCTTCCTCACAGCGGGGAATCTGGTAGCACAGACACACACGGGAGGTAAATCAATACGTCACTTATCACGCCAATCTGATACATCTTTATACATATAGCTAACAGTGTCTTTATACGTACAGTTTATACAGCTACCGTTATCTCCATCTCCTTTCTGTTGCTTTGTTTGTTTGTGTATTTAGTTGTGTTGCATCAGGCTATTGGGAGATCATGTGTGTTCCCATACCAGGCTATTGGGAGATCATGTGTGTTCCATACCAGGCTATTGGGAGATAATGTGTGTTCCATACCAGGCTATTGGGAGATCATGTGTGTTCCATACCAGGCTATTGGGAGATCATGTGTGTTCCGTACCAGGCTATTGGGAGATCATGTGTATTCCCGTACCAGGCTATTGGGAGATCATGTGTGTTCCGTACCAGGCTATTGGGAGATCATGTGTGTTCCCCTTACCAGGCTATTGGGAGATCATGTGTGTTCCATACCAGGCTATTGGGAGATAATGTGTGTTCCCGTACCAGGCTATTGGGAGATCATGTGTGTTCCCGTACCAGGCTATTGGGAGATCATGTGTGTTCCCGTACCAGGCTATTGGGAGATCATGTGTGTTCCCCTTACCAGGCTATTGGGAGATCATGTGTGTTCGCGTACCAGGCTATTGGGAGATAATGTACCAGGCTATTGGGAGATCATGTGTGTTCCGTACCAGGCTATTGGGAGATCATGTGTGTTCCGTACCAGGCTATTGGGAGATCATGTGTGTTCGCGTACCAGGCTATTGGGAGATCATGTGTGTTCCGTACCAGGCTATTGGGAGATCATGTGTGTTCCGTACCAGGCTATTGGGAGATCATGTGTGTTCCGTACCAGGCTATTGGGAGATCATGTGTGTTCGCGTACCAGGCTATTGGGAGATCATGTGTGTTCCGTACCAGGCTATTGGGAGATCATGTGTGTCCCGTACCAGGCTATTGTGAGATCATGTGTGTTCCGTACCAGGCTATTGGGAGATAATGTGTGTTCCATACCAGGCTATTGGGAGATAATGTGTAAAGAGGTTATAGTAGTTGGGTCTCCATCTGTCCTGTCCTGACTGGGCCTCACTGGATTACTGAGATGCATAACACCCCCTCCTAAAACCACCAAAATACTGTATATCTGTGGACCAACAACCGTCCATCACTATAATGGTGTCAGTAATGGCCTAGCTCAAATCACACACTACATCACACACTACATCACACACACAGAGGTACAATCATCTTTTACCATCGCCATCTGTGTATGTGTTTGTGTTTGTGTGTGTGTGTGTGTGTGTGTGCATGCACCCTCCTACCTGGACTGTGCGACGACCCCCACCACCTCAGCATAGAGGTCAGCCACCATGTGCATGTTCCCTGTGTTGGGACCAAGGTAGCCCTCCTTGTACTTGAAGTGTTTGAAAGCCAGGTTAATAACTTCCTGAATCAACCCATCCATCAGAGGATGGAGTGGGATCTGAGGAGAGAGAGAGTGTGAGGGGGAGGGAGGAAAATAAGGAAGGAAGGTAGGGGAGGAAGAGAGAGAGAGAGAGAGGAAGAGAAGAGGAGAGGGGAATAGAGAGAGAGATAAAGGGAGAGATAGATAATAGATATATAGAGATGGAGAGAGAGAGAGAGGGAGAGATAGAGAGGGAGAGATAGAGAGAGAGAGAGAGAGAGAGAGAGAGAGAGAGAGAGAGAGAGAGAGAGAGAGAGAGAGAGAGAGAGAGAGAGAGAGAGAAATCAGAGCAGTATAATATTTGCACAAGGGATTCAGTGATCTTCTTCCTCATGCCAGATATTACAAGCCTGGTCTGGTAAACTCAGCAAAAAAAGAAATGTCCCTTTTTCAGGACCCTGTCTTTCAAAGATATTCGTAAAAATCCAAATAACTTCCCAGATCTTCATTGTAAAGGGTTTAAACATTGTTTCCCATGCTTGTTCAATGAACCATAAACAATTAATGAACATGCACCTGTGGAACGGTCATTAAGACACTAAGTTTACAGACGGTAGGCAATTAAGGTCACAGTTATGAAAACTTAGGACACTAAAGAGGCCTTTCCACTGACTCTGAAAAACACTCAAAGAAAGATGCCCAGGGTCCCTGCTCATCTGTGTGAACGTGCCTTAGGCATGCTGCAACGAGGCATGAGGACTGCAGATGTGGCCAGGGCAATAAATTGCAATGTCCGTACTGTGAGACGCCTAAGACAGCGCCACAGGGAGACAGGATGGACAGCTGATCATCTTCGCAGTGGCAAACCACGTGTAACAACACCTGCACAGGATCG
>NW_024059769.1:0-31807 GCF_016432855.1 Salvelinus namaycush
TCAGAGAAAACATCATGACCAACTTTAGTGTTCTGTGTTTTAGAGAAACATCATGACCAACTTTAGTGTTCTGTGTTTCAGAGAAACATCATGACTAACTTTAGTGTTCTGTGTTTTAGAGAAACATCATGACCAACTTTAGTCTTTACTGTTTTAGAGAAACATCATGACCAACTTTAGTCTTTACTGTTTTAGAGAAACATCATGACCAACTTTAGTGTTCTGTGTTTTAGAGAAACATCATGACCAACTTTAGTGTTCTGTGTTTCAGAGAAACATCATGACCAACTTTAGTGTTCTGTGTTTCAGAGAAACATCATGACCAACTTTAGTGTTTACTGTTTCAGAGAAACATCATGACCAACTTTAGTGTTCTGTGTTTAGAGAAACATCATGAACGCAACTTTAGTGTTCTGTGTTTCAGAGAAACACTCATGACTAACTTTAGTGTTCTGTGTTTCAGAAGAAACATATCATGACCAACTTAGTCTTTACTGTTTTAGAGAAAACATCATGACCAACTTTAGTGTTCTGTGTTTTAGAGAAACATCATGACCAACTTTAGTCTTTACTGTTTGAGAAACATCATGACCAACTTTAGTGTTCTGTGTTTAAGAGAAACATCATGACCAACTTTTGTCTTTACTGTTTCAGAGAAACATCATGACCAACTTTAGTGTTCTGTGATTTAGAGAAACATCATGACCAACTTTAGTCTTTACTGTTTCAGAGAAACATCATGACCAACTTTAGTGTTCTGTGTTTTAGAGAAACATCATGACCAACTTTAGTGTTCTGTGTTTCAGAGAAACATCATGACCAACTTTAGTGTTCTGTGTTTCAGAGAAACATCATGACCAACTTTAGTGTTTACTGTTTCAGAGAAACATCATGACCAACTTTAGTGTTCTGTGTTTTAGAGAAACATCATGACAACTTTAGTGTTCTGTGTTTCAGAGAAACATCATGACCAACTTTAGTGTTCTGTGTTTTAGAGAAACATCATGACCAACTTTAGTCTTTACTGTTTTAGAGAAACATCATGACCAACTTTAGTCTTTACTATTTTAGAGAAACATCATGACCAACTTTAGTGTTCTGTGTTTTAGAGAAACATCATGACCAACTTTAGTGTTCTGTGTTTCAGAGAAACATCATGACCAACTTTAGTGTTCTGTGTTTCAGAGAAACATCATGACCAACTTTAGTGTTTACTGTTTCAGAGAAACATCATGACCAACTTTAGTGTTCTGTGTTTTAGAGAAACATCATGACCAACTTTAGTGTTCTGTGTTTCAGAGAAACATCATGACTAACTTTAGTGTTCTGTGTTTCAGAGAAACATCATGACCAACTTTAGTCTTTACTGTTTTAGAGAAACATCATGACCAACTTTAGTGTTCTGTGTTTCAGAGAAACATCATGACCAACTTTAGTCTTTACTGTTTTAGAGAAACATCATGACCAACTTTAGTGTTCTGTGTTTTAGAGAAACATCATGACCAACTTTAGTCTTTACTGTTTTAGAGAAACATCATGACCAACTTTAGTGTTCTGTGTTTTAGAGAAACATCATGACCAACTTTAGTGTTCTGTGTTTCAGAGAAACATCATGACCTTGAAGCAGTTCAGACTTTCTGCCCTCCCTCTCTCTCTCTTTCCCTCTGTTCTGACTCTCTACCCTCCCTCTCTCTCTCTTTCCCTCAGGGCTCCAGATCCTCTATCAGTTCTGACTCTCTACCTTCCCAGTATAGTCTACACAGACTGGACAACAGGACAATGATCCTAAGCCCGGACTTGAACCCGATCGAACATCTCTGGAGAGACCTGAAAAAAGCAATGCAGCGACGCTCCCCATCCAACCTGACAGAGTTTTAGAGGATCTGCAGAGAAGAATGGGAGAAACTCCCCAAATACAGGTGTGCCAAGCTTGTAGCGTCAAACTCAAGACTCAATGCTGTCATCACTGCCAAAGGTGCTTCAACAAAGTACTAAGTAAAGGGTCTGAATACTTATGTAAATGTTTGTAATTCTGGGTTATTGTGTGTAGATTGATGAGGGGAAAAAACTATTTAATCCATTTTAGAATAAGGCTGTAACGTGACAAAATGTGTAAAAAGTCAAGGGGTCTGAATACTTTCTGAATGCACTGTATATCAGTATATTAGACTCTCTCTCTCTGCAGTGATGTTGTTTTCATCACTTCTGGTTTAACACTGACATCAAGTGGTGATTGTCCAAACTGCACCAGTGTTAAGATAAAAAGCGAGAGAGAGCAGAGAGAGAGTGTGTGAGAGAGAGAGAGCATAGAGCAGGCTGAGAGAGAAGAGAGAGAAGAGAGCAGAGCAGAGAGAGAGAGCAGAGCAGAGAGAGAGCAGAGAGCAGAGAAAAGAGAGAGAGCAGAGAGAGAGAGGGTAAGAGCAGAGAGAGAGCAGGCTGAGAGCGTAGGCTGAGAAAGCAGAGAGAAGAGAGCAGGCTGAGAGAGCAGAGAGCATTAGAGACGAGAGAGCAGAGACCGGAGAGCAGGCTGAGAGAGCAGAGAGAGGGTAGAGAGAGCAGAGAACAGAACGAGAGATCAGAGAGAGCAGAGAAAAGAGAGAGAAGAGAGCAGAGAACAGAGAAGAGAGAGAGCAGAGGAAGAGAGCAGAGAACAGAGAGCAGAGAGAGCATAGGGAGTGAGAGAGCAGAGGGCAGAGAACGAGAGCAGAAGAGCAGAGAAAAGAGAAAGAGCAGCAGAGCAGAGAGAGAGCAGAGAGAGCAGAGAACAGAGAGAGCAGAGAGGGAGAGAGAGCAGAGGGCAGAAAGAGAGAGAGAGTAGGGAGAGGGTGATCAGAGAACAGAGAGAGAGCAGAGAACAGGCTGAGAGAGGGAGAGAGCAGAGAGAGAGAGAGTAGGAAGATTTGAGAACAGAGAGAGAGAGAAGCGTGAGAGAGAAGAGGGGGAGAGAGAGCATGGGGAGAGAGAAGAGAGCAGAGAGGGCAGAGAGAGAGCAGAGAGGGCAGAGAGAGCAGAGCAGAGAGGGAGCAGAGAGGGAGAGAGAACAGAGAGAGCAGAGAGAGGTAGCGCAGAGAGAGTAGAGAGAGAGAGAGCAGAAAGCAGGCTGATAGAGCAGAGAAAAAGAGAGCAGAGGGGGAGAGCAGAGAGGGCAGAGAGAGAGAGCAGAGAACAGGCTGAGAGAGCAGTGCGAGAGAGGGAGAGAGCAGAGAGAGAGAGAGAGAGCAGGAAGATTTGAGAACAGAGAGAGAGTGAAGCTTGAGAGAGAAGAGAGGGAGAGAGAGAAGAGAGCAGAGAGGGCAGAGAGAGAGCAGAGAACGAGAGAGAGCAGAGAGCGCAGAGGGAGAGAGAGCAGAGAGGGCAGAGAGAGAGCAGAGAGGGCAGAGAGAGAGCAGAAAGAGAGAGAGAAGAGAGAGGGCAGAGAGAGCAGAGCAGAGAGGGAGAGAGAACAGAGAGAGCAGAGAGAGGTAGCGCAGAGAGAGTAGAAAGCAGGCTGATAGAGCAGAGAAAGAGAGAGCAGAGGGGGAGAGAGAACAGAGAGAGAGAGCAGAGAGGACAGAGAGAGAGAGCGCAGAGAGAGAGAGGGCAGAGAGAGCAGAGAGAGCAGAGAGCAGAGAGGGCAGAGAACGAGAGCAGAGAGAGAGAGCAGAAGAGCAGAGAAAAGAGAAAGAGCAGCAGAGCAGAGAGAGAGCAGAGAACAGAGAGAGCAGAGGGAGAGAGAGCAGAGAGGGAGAGAGAGCAGAGGGCAGAGAGAGAGAGAGAGAGTAGGGAGAGGGTGATCAGAGAACAGAGAGAGAGCAGAGAACAGGCTGAGAGAGCAGTGCGAGAGAGGGAGAGAGCAGAGAGAGAGAGAGAGAGCAGGAAGATTTGAGAACAGAGAGAGAGAGAAGCGTGAGAGAGAAGAGAGGGAGAGAGAGCAGGGGGAGAGAGAAGAGAGCAGAGAGGGCAGAGAGAGAGAGAGAGCAGAGAACGAGAGCAGAAAGAGAGAGAGAGCGCAGAGGGAGGGAGAGAGAGCAGAGAGGGCAGAGAGAGTGCAGAGAGGGCAGAGAGAGAGCACAAAGAGAGAGGGCAGAGAGAGCAGAGCAGAGAGGGAGCAGAGAGGGAGAGAGAACAGAGAGAGGTAGCGCAGAGAAAGTAGAGAGAGAGAGAGCAGAAAGCAGGCTGATAGAGCGGAGAAAGAGAGCAGAGAGGGCAGAGAGAGAGAGAGCGCAGAGAGAGCAGAGAGGGAGCAGAGGGAGAGAGAACAGAGAGAGCAGAGAGGGAGAGCAAAAAGAGTAGAGAGAGAGAGCAGAAAGCAGGCTGAGAGAGCAGAGAAAGAGAGAGCAGAGAGAGAGAGCAGAGGGCAGAGAGAGAGAGCAGAGAACGAGAAAAGAGAAAGAGCAGAGAGAGAGAGCAGAGGGAGAGAGAGCAGAGAGGGCAGAGAGAGAGCAGAGAGCAGAAAGAGAGAGAGAGAGGGCAGAGAGAGCAGAGGGCAGAGAGGGAGCAGAGAGGTAGAGAGAACAGAGAGAGAACAGAGAGAGCAGAGAGAGAGCAGAAAGAGAGAGTAGAGAGAGAGAGAGCAGCAAGCAGGCTGAGAGAGCAGAGAGAGAGCAGGGAGGGCAGAGACAGCGAGAGAGCAGAGAAAAGAGAGAGGGAGAGAGTGATCAGAGAACAGAGAGAGAGCAGAGAACAGGCTGAGAGAGCAGAGCGAGAGAGGAAGAGAGCAGAGAGAGAGCAGAGAGAGAGCAGGAAGATTTGAGAACAGAGAGAGAGAGAGAGAGAGAGCAGAGAACAGAGAGAGCAGAGGGAGAGAGCAGAGAGCAGAAAGAGAGAGTAGGGAGAGAGCAGAGCGAGAGAGAGGGCAGAGAGAGCAGAGGGCAGAGAGGGAGCAGAGAGGTAGAGAGAACAGAGAGAGAGCGCAGAGAGAGAGCAGAAAGAGAGAGTAGAGAGAGAGAGCGCAGAAAGCAGGCTGAGAGAGCAGAGAGAGAGCAGGGAGGGCAGAGAGAGAGAGAGCAGAGAAAAGAGAGAGGGAGAGAGTGATCAGAGAACAAAGAGAGAGCAGGAAGATTTTGAGAACAGAGAGAGAGCAGAGAACAAAGAGAGCAGAGGGAGAGAGCAGAGGGAGAGAAAAGAGGGAGAGAAGAGAGCAGGGGGAGAGAGAGAGAGAGAGCAGAGAGTGCTGACAGAGCAGAGAGCAGGGAGAGCAGAGAGAGGAATAGAGAGCAGAGAGCAAGAGAGCAGAGAAAAGAGAGAGAGCAGAGAGCGAGAGCAGAGAGAGATAGCAGAGAGAAGAGAGAGGGCAGAGAGAGCGAGAGAGAACAGAGAGCAGGCTGAGAAATTAAAGAGAGATTGAGAGAGCAGAGAGAGAGCAGAGAAAACAGCAGAGCAGAGAGAGCAGAGAGTGAGAGAGAGCAGAGAGTGAGAGAGAGCAGGGAGGGATAGAGCAGAGAGAGAGCAGAGAGTGAGAGATAGAGCAGAGAGAAGAGATGGCAGAGAGAGAGCAGAGAAAGGAGAGAGCAGAGCAGAGAGCAGGCTGAGAGAGAAGAGAGAGCAGAGAGCGAGAGAGAGCAGGGAGGGATTGAGCAGAGAGCAGAGTGCTGAGAGAGCAGAGAAAAGAGAGAACAGCAGAGCAGCGAGAGCAGACAGCATGAGAGAGCAGGGAGGGAGAGAGCAGAGAGGGAGAGCAGAGAGAGAGAACTCTGTTGCTATAGTGACCCTGCATCACAACACTCTGTTGCTATAGTGACCCTGCATCACAACACTCTGTTGCTATAGTAACCCTGCATTACAACACTCTGTTGTACAATTTGTTTAATTCAATTCCACATATTTAATTGTTTGTATTTCATATTTGTTTCATGTTTCAACCAGTCGCAGGTTAACGTCAACCTGACAGAGGAAACGTAACATCAATAACCAAACTGTTTTCACAATTAACATGCTTTTCTTGTTTCAAGTATGTTTTATTATTGTCACGCCCTGGCCTTAGTATTCTTTGTTTTCTTTATTATTTTAGTTAGGTCAGGGTGTGACATGGGGAATGTTTGTGTTTTGTCGGTTTTGGGTGGTTATATGGTAAAGGGGGTGTTGGGTGTAGTGTATGGGTTTGTGTTGAGTGAATGTGTCTAGCTGTGTCTATGGTTGAGTGTAGGTGTCTAGGAAAGTCTATGGTTGCCTGAATTGGGTCTCAATTAGAGACAGCTGGTTATTGTTGTCTCTGATTGGGAGCCATATTTAAGGCAACCATAGGCTTTAGCTGTTTGTGGGGAATTGTCTATGTCGAAGTGTTTTGTGTCAGCACTTATGTTTGATAGCTTCACGGTCGTCTGTTTTGTTTGTTGTTTTGTTTTTCCCTTCTTTAAATAAAAGGAAGATGTACTTTCCACGCGCTGCTGTCAGTCCCATTGACGATCGTGACAATTATAAAAAGTACAATATATCCTTGTATACTTGTACAACTATGGAGCGTATGTCCATATATAATTATACAATTTGTTAGTCAACATAAAAGACAACAAATTATCACATTGGTATTTTAACGGTATTTTTGTCACAATTATAGGAAGACATGTATGTGTGTGTCTGTGTGTCCAGTGTGTGTGTGTGGGTGTGTTTGTCGAATGTGTGTGTGTTTGTCTAGTGTGTGTGTGTGTGTGTGTGTGTGTGTGTCCAGTGTGTGTGTGTGTGTGAGTCCAGTGTGTGTGTGTGTGTGTGTGTGTGTCCAGTGTGTGTGTGTGTGTGTGTGTGTAAGTGTCCAGTGTGTGTGTGTGTAAGTGTCCAGTGTGTGTGTGTGTAAGTGTCCAGTGTGTGTGTGTAAGTGTCCAGTGTGTGTGTGTGTGTGTGTGTGTGTGTGTGTGTGTGTGTCCAGTGTGTGTGTATGTGTCCAGTGTGTGTGTCTGTGTGTGTGTCCAGTGTGTCTGTGTGTGTGTCCAGTGTGCGTGTGTATGTGTCAAGTGTGTGTGTGTGTGTCCAGTGTGTGTGTGTGTATGTGTCCAGTGTGTGTGTGTGTATGTGTCCAGTGTGTGTGTGTATGTGTCCAGTGTGTGTGTGTGTGTGTCCAGTGTGTCTGTGTGTGTGTCCAGTGTGTCTGTGTGTGTGTCCAGTGTGTGTGTGTGTGTGTATGTGTACAGTGTGTGTGTGTACAGTGTGTGTGTGTACAGTGTGTGTGTGTACAGTGTGTGTGTGTACAGTGTCCAGTGTGTGTGTGTGTCCAGTGTGCGTGTGTGTGTCCAGTGTGTGTGTGTGTGTCCAGTGTGTGTGTGTGTATGTGTCCAGTGTGTGTGTGTGTATGTGTCCAGTGTGTGTGTGTGTGTCCAGTGTGTCTGTGTGTGTGTCCAGTGTGTCTGTGTGTGTGTCCAGTGTGCGTGTGTGTGTCCAGTGTGTGTGTGTGTGTATGTGTACAGTGTGTGTGTGTACAGTGTGTGTGTGTACAGTGTGTGTGTGTACAGTGTCCAGTGTGTGTGTGTGTGTCCAGTGTGTGTGTGTGTCCAGTGTGTCTATGTGTGTGTCCAGTGTGCGTGTGTGTGTCCAGTGTGTGTGTGTGTGTATGTGTACAGTGTGTGTGTGTACAGTGTGTGTGTGTACAGTGTGTGTGTGTGTGTCTGTCTGTCCAGTGTGTGTGTGTGTGTGTGTGTGTCTGTCTGTACAGTATGTGTGTGTATGTGTCAAGTGTGTGTGTGTGTGTGTGTATCAGGTTATTATTTCAGGGACACTGAGTCACCATCATACCAAAGATAAAACCCTGGATAGAGGGGCTCAGTGAATGTGGAGGTGAATGTGATCAGGTGGGTCAATGTGTCAGAGGAGGCTCTATAGAAGGACAGAGTGCCGGCTGGCCAGTCCAGATACACTCCTACTCTGTATGAGCTGGAGGGGCGGACGTCTATGGTAGTGGGTTTATTATAGTGACAGAAAGTGTAACTGTTGTCAGAGCAGCGCAGACTCCAGGACTTGACATTGAATCCAAGCCAACAGTCACCCACTCCTCTCCTGCTGATTCCTTTATATGTCACTCCTATATCAGCCCTCCCACTCCACTCTGCCTCCCAGTAACAGCGCCCAGTCAGACCCTCTCTACACAGCACCTGTCCACAGTCCTCAAATCTCTCTGGGTGATCAGGATACGGCTGCTTCCTCTGTCCTACATGTCACCTTTCTGTTCTCCTCAGACAGAGAGAGGAGTCTGTTTACTGTGTTTAGGTCCAGTGTGAGATCACAGACATCTGATGGATGAAACCAGACACAATATTAGAAATCATCATCATTCACATTAGAATGTTAACTCACTTTTCACTAATTCATTTAATGTAGATGTTTCTAGGTATCAAAAGGAGAAGTTCAGGTAACTTGAGACTTGTTGAATGATCATATGTTATACTGTATGGTAATATAAAACACACTTATTCCCATTAATTACACACACACATTTCTTATGTAACACAAATGCGCCACACACACACACACAGACATTGTCAAAGCAACTCTTTGTAAACGTTGGTGTCCCTGATTTGTGCTTCTGTAGAACTACAGCTGATATTTAATATGACCAATTAAGTAATGATGGTGGTCTTTGACTTTAACTTAAACAATAAAAGCTAATTTACAAACATTTCTGAACATGGATATATAGCGTTTTGGAATGAAACTCTTCTTCTGTTTCCCCATCAGAGCTCAGAGTAGATGAGAGATGTAATGTTTGTCTCTGTTGTGTTGAAGTCCAATCAAGCAGGAGAGACCAGCCTCCCCTGTACCCAGCTGTGTGTCCATGAAGAGTGACATGGTCTATGGACCGTCCTATACACTTTAGAGAGGGAGACTTTTCTACTGAACAAAGGTAAGAAGAACTCATGGGTCATGGTCAGTGAGTTAAACAACACTGTCTCTAGTCATTTCTCCTCTCCCAAATCCTTTTGTCCATTTTCATAGTCCTGTGTGTGTGTGTGTGTGTGTGTGTGTGTGGATCCGGGTTTCTGAGTCGGTAGAAGTTAACTTGAATTAAGACTTATTCTTAGTCATATTCTTCACAGCAGTCAACACTCACATTTTCTAAGCCCAGGTTTCATTCTGTTCTCTCCACCATGTTCCACACTGTAGCGGTAAGCAGAAGAACAGACAGTCATTGAGGGATACACCTGAACTCACACACACACACACACACACACACACACACACACACACACACACACACACACACACACACACACACACACACACACACACACACACACACACACACACACACACACACACACACACACACAGTGTTTGTGTCCAGTGTGTGTGTCCAGGATTTGTGAGTGTCCTTTTGTGTGTGTGTCCAGTTTGTATGAATCGAGTGTTTCACACTGGACACACACAGTAACATAAAACAAAGTCAAACATGTCTGATATGAACATGGACATTAACCCTCTACATACTTGAGTTTCTCCAGTCTGCAGTGTGGATCCTCCAGTCCAGCAGAGAGCAGTCTGACTCCTGAGTCTCCTGGGTGATTGTAGCTCAGGTCCAGCTCTCTCAGGTGTGAGGGGTTTGACCTCAGAGCTGAGACCAGAGAAGCACAGCCTTCCTCTGTGACTAGACAGCCTGACAGCCTGCAAAGAGTCAAATCATATTAAAATCGTGTAGTGGAGTCAAGGCAGGTCCTACAGGCCCTAGTCTCTACCTTCTTAACAACACTATCAACAAGGCAGGTCCTACAGGCCATAGTTTCTACCTTCTTAACAACACTATCAACAAGGCAGGTCCTACAGGCCCCAGTATTATCGCATCTTGACTACTGTTCAGTCGTGTGGTCAGGTGCCACAAAAAAGGATTTAGGAAAGTTGCAATTGGCTCAGAACAGGGCAGCACGTTTGGCCCTTGGATGGACACAGAGAGCTAACATTAATAAT
Source organism: Salvelinus namaycush (assembly GCF_016432855.1). Taxonomy (NCBI): domain Eukaryota; kingdom Metazoa; phylum Chordata; class Actinopteri; order Salmoniformes; family Salmonidae; genus Salvelinus; species Salvelinus namaycush. The sequence goes on from NW_024059769.1 coordinate 9,865, forward strand.
ATGCATGTCAATCTCTCCTGGCTGAAAGTGGAGGAGAGATTGACTTCATCACTACCAGTATTTGTAAAATGTGCTGACATTCTGAATGTACCGAGCTGTCTTTTTAAACAACTAGCTCACAGCTCAGACACCCATGTATACCCCACAAGACATACCACAAGAGGTCTCTTCAAACACATGTGGATCTGGTGAATAGTTATCACTTGTTGACCAACTACAGGAATACTGACCTCAGAGTCTCCAGTTTACAGTGGGGATTCCCCAGTCCAGCAGAGAGCAGCTTCACTCCTGAATCCTTCAGGTCATTGTTACTCAGATCCAACTCTCTCAGGTGTGAGGGGTTTGAACTGAGAACTGAGGCCAACACTTTACAGGATGTGTCTGTGAGTTTACAGCCAGTGAGTCTGCCAACACAGAAGAAATACAATGACAGACAGGTTGTATTAAAATGTTACGCTTAGCTTTCCCTGCTTACACTGTAACCTGTACACAAATAATGTGTTGGGTTTGACCTCAGAGCTGAGACCAGAGAAGCACAGCCTTCCTCTGTGACTAGACAGCCTGACAGCCTGACAAAGAGTCAAATCATATTAAAATCACACTGATATTCTTTGGTGGTGAAAATAGTGGCTGTATAACGTTATTTTTTTCTACATTTACAGACACATCAGTGTCCTGAAACCTTCCATATCTATTCATAAATTAATGTATCATTATTAGAAAATACAAATTATCAAGTATTTCTTGTAGAAAAATGTGTATTATAAATAGACCAGTTTAAAAAGCAGTATCAGTCAGAAGACAGACAGTGAGGTATCAGATTTAGATTGTATTGAGTATACAGTCCACACCATATCTATAATGACAGTGAGGTATCAGATTTAGATTGTATTGAGTAAACAGTCCACACCATATCTATAATGACAGTGAGGTATCAGATTTAGATTGTATTGAGTATACAGTCCACACCATATCTATAATGACAGTGAGGTATCAGATTTAGATTGTATTGAGTAAACAGTCCACACCATATCTATAATGACAGTGAGGTATCAGATTTAGATTGTATTGAGTAAACAGTCCACACCATATCTATAATGACAGTGAGGTATCAGATTTAGATTGTATTGAGTAAACAGTCCACACCATATCTATAATGACAGTGAGGTATCAGATTTAGATTGTATTGAGTAAACAGTCCACACCATATCTATAATGACAGTGAGGTATCAGATTTAGATTGTATTGAGTATACAGTCCACACCATATCTATAATGACAGTGAGGTATCAGATTTAGATTGTATTGAGTAAACAGTCCACATCATATCTATAATGACAGTGAGGTATCAGATTTAGATTGTATTGAGTATACAGTCCACACCATATCTATAATGACAGTGAGGTATCAGATTTAGATTGTATTGAGTAAACAGTCCACACCATATCTATAATGACAGTGAGGTATCAGATTTAGATTGTATTGAGTAAACAGTCCACACCATATCTATAATGACAGTAAGGTAACATTTTAAATGTGTCTCTATACTCCAACACTTGGATTTCAGATCAAATGTTTCATATGAGGTGACAGTATATAATGTCACCTTTTATTTGAGGGTATTTTAATACATATCTGTTTCACCATTTAGAAATGAAAGCACTTTATGTATCTAGTCCCCCTATTTGAAGAAGTCATAAGTTTTCTGACCAATTCACTTAGTGTATTAAAGTCGTCAAAAGTTTAGTATTTGGTCTGATATTCCTTTAACACAATGACTACATCAAGCCTGTGACTCAAACTAGTTGATTATACTTGCAGTTTGTTTTGGTTATGTTTTGGGTTGTGTTTTTCCCAATATTAAAATGGTGGATGATGACTGGAGTGATTTTCTTTATAAGTGAATAGATAACAGGTTTCTAAACACTACTAAATTAATCCTGATGATGCCATGATTAATAAAAATCATGAATGAATCATGAATAATAATGAGTGAGAAAGTTACATAGGATACAACAAAACATGCTAACCTCTCACCATTACCAATAACAGAGGCTACAACAAAACATGCTAACCTCTCACCATTACCAATAACAGAGACTACAACAAAACATGCTAACCTCTCACCATTACCAATAACAGAGGCTACAACAAAAACATGCTAACCTCTCACCATTACCAATAACAGAGGCTACAACAAAACATGCTAACCTCTCACCATTACCAATAACAGAGACTACAACAAAACATGCTAACCTCTCACCATTACCAATAACAGAGGCTACAACAAAACATACTAACCTCTCACCATTACCAATAACAGAGACTACAACAAAACATGCTAACCTCTCACCATTACCAATAACAGAGGCTACAACAAAACATGCTAACCTGTCACCATTACCAATAACAGAGACTACAACAAAACATGCTAACCTCTCACCATTACCAATAACAGAGGATACAACAAAACATGCTAACCTCTCACCATTACCACTAACAGAGGTTACAACAAAACATGTTAACCTCTCACCATTACCAATAACAGAGGCTACAACAAAACATGCTAACCTCTCACCATTACCAATAACAGAGGATACAACAAAACATGCTAACCTCTCACCATTACCACTAACAGAGGTTACAACAAAACATGCTAACCTCTCACCATTACCAATAACAGAGGCTACAACAAAACATGCTAACCTCTCACCATTACCAATAACAGAGACTACAACAAAACATGCTAACCTCTCACCATTACCAATAACAGAGACTACAACAAAACATGCTAACCTCTCACCATTACCAATAACAGAGACTACAACAAAACATGCTAACCTCTCACCATTACCAATAACAGACTACAACAAAACATGCTAACCTCTCACTATTACCAACAACAGAGACTACAACAAAACATGCTAACCTCTCACCATTACCATAACAGAGGCTACAACAAAACATGCTAATCTCTCACCATTACCAACAACAGAGACTACAACAAAACATGCTAACCTCTCACACCATTACCAATAACAGAGACTACAACAAAACATGCTAACCTCTCACCATTACCAATACAGAGACCACAACAAAACATGCTAACCTCTCACCATTACTAATAACAGAGACTACAACAAAAACTTTTGATTATTCATAATCATGGTAGCATCCACATGAATGTAGAAGTGTTCAGAAACATCTTCTATTCTTACTGACAATACAAGTGAAGTGACTCCAAAATGACAGGACATTATTCACCATTCAGTTTCTATTAGGAAAACATCATCCAAAACACAACCAAGACAAACTGCAAATGAATTCAACAAGTTTGACAAGTAACAAGTTAGTTAGTTAGTAGAATTCACAAGGTTGATCCAATCACTGCAGGCATGGAATATGGGACCAAATACTAAACTTATGACTACTTTAATACAATATAAGTGAATTTGTCCAAATAATTAGACTTCTACAATTGAGAGAACAACATACATAAAGTGCTTTCATGATAATACTGACCTCATTCTGTACTGTCACCTAATATGAAACATTCTATCTCAAATCCAAAATGGTGGAGCATAGCACCAAATGTAAAACTGTAAGCTTCACTGTCCAAACACATATGGTGTGGACTATGTGTGTCTGGTAAACACATGTGGATCTGGTGAACAGTTATCACTTGTTGACCAACTACAGGAATACTGACCTCAGAGTCTCCAGTTTACAGTGGGGATTCCCCAGTCCAGCAGAGAGCAGCTTCACTCCTGAATCCTTCAGGTCATTGTTACTCAGATCCAGCTCTCTCAGGTGTGAGGGGTTTGACTTCAGAGCTGAGACCAGAGAAGCACAGCCTTCCTCTGTGACTCCACAGCCTGACAGCCTGACAAAGAGATCATCATGATTTCACAAACACACTGTTCATTTAACACCAGTAGTATAGAAGGACAATTGCAGATACATTTAGTATATGCTCTCAAACAACATATAGATTCATCTTCCATCTGCTGGAATTATATGGTCATATTATTATACTAATCTGAACACCAATGCACTGATTCAATATGTTTTTCAATATAACATTAAATACATATTATAATACATATTTGTCTCTAAACTGAATATTTCTTCCTGATGATTAGTTCTTATATGTCAATAATTATATTATATTATAATTATATTATATTATATTATAATTATAATATATTATAATTATATTATATTATATATTATTAATTATATGTCAATATAATATTATATACATTTTAGAATATTTTTTTTTTCTCTAAACTTAATTCTGCTTCCTGATGATTAGATCTTAAATGTCATTTTATTTACTCACAGAACAGCTCTGGATGCTTTGACCACTGGCAGCAGCCTCAGAAGACCTTCCTCTGATCTGGAGTATTTCTTCAGGTCAAACACATCCAGCTCCTTTTCTGAAGTCAGCAACACAAAGACCAGAGCTGACCACTGTGCAGGTGACAGTTCTTCACTGGAGACACTTCTGGCGCTCAGGTATCTTTGAATCTCCTCCACTAGAGAATGGTCATTCAGTTCATTCAGACAGTGGAACAGATTGATGCTCCTCTCTGGAGAGAGATTCTCCCCGATCTTCTCCTTGATGTACTTGACTGTTTCTTCATGGGTCTGTGAGCTGCTTCTTGTCTTTGTCAGTAGACCTCGTAAGTGCTTCTGATTGGACTCCAGTGAGAGGCCCAGAAGGAAGCGGAGGAAAAGGTCCAGGTTTCCCGTCTCACTTTGTAAGGCTTTATCCACAGCACTCTTGTAGAAAGTAATTGCAGACTTGTCGTTTGTTTGCTGTTTGTCCATTAGATTCTCATTGTTGTTGATGAATGAGAGGAACACATATACAGCAGCCAGAAACTCCTGAATGCTCAAGATGAACAAAGCAGTACACCTTGTCCTGGTACAGCACACATTCCTCTTTAAAGAGCTGTGTGCACAATCCTGAGTACACTGAGGCTTCATTGACATCAATGCCAGCCTCTTTCAGGTCTTCTTCATAGAAAATCAGATTGCCCTTCACAAGCTGTTGAAAAGCCAGTTTTCCCAGTGACAGAATGCTCTCTTTATTCCAGTGTGGACCTGTCTCTTCTTTCCCAAGATACTTTTCATTCTTCTGTTTGGTATGAAACACCACAAGGTGTGTGTACATCTCAGTCAGAGTCTTGGGCATCTCTTCTCTCTTATGTTTCAGCATGGGTTCAAGGACTATTGCAGAAATCCAACAGAAGACTGGAATGTGGCACATGATGTGGAGGCTCCTTGATGTCTTTATGTGTGAGATGATTCTGCTGGCCAGGTCCTTATCCCTTAATCTCTTCCTGAAGTACTCCTCCTCTGTGGGTCATTGAACCCTCGTACCTCTGTTACCTGGTCAACACACACTGAAGGGATCGTATTGGCTGCTGCAGGTCGGGTAGTTATCCAAAGGAGAGCAGAGGGAAGCAGATTTCCCTTGATGAGATTTGTCAGCAGAACATCCACGGAGGTTGACTCTGTGACGTCCCAACAGATCTTGTTATTCTGGAAGTCTAGGGGCAGTCGGCACTCATCCAGACCATCAAAGATGAACAGAACTTTGTACTTGTTGGAGATGGAGATTCCTGATTGTTTGGTTTCCATTGAGAAGTGATTGAGAAGCTCAATGAAAGTGTGTTTGTCCCCTTTCATCAAATTCAGCTCCCGAAAAGGGAAGGAAAATACAAATTGGACATCCTGATTTGCTTTTCCTTCAGCCCAATCCAGAATGAACTTCTGCACAGAGACTGTTTTTCCAATGCCAGCGACTCCCTTTGTCAGCACAGTTCTGATAGGTTTGTCTTGTCCAGTTAAGGGTTTGAAGATGTCGTTACATTTGACTGCAGTCTCTGGTCTTGCTTGTTTCCTGTTGTTGTCTCAATCTGTCTCAGCTCATGTTCATTATTGACCTCTCCTGTTCCACCCTCTGTGATGTAAAGCTCTGTGTAGATCTTATTGAGAAGTGTTGGGGTTTCCTTGTTTAGCGATCCCCTCAAATACACATTGAAACTTCTTCTTTAGATTAGACTTGAGTTCACGTTGGCAAATCACAGCAAGCTCATCTGAATCTAGAAATAACACAGAGGATATTAATATTACGTCTGTTTTAATGACTACAGTATTGTAAGACGGTTATAACGTTTTACATTATAATCATTTATTCTATTAACTGACTGTATAAATGTGTAAATGTTTTCATAATGCATTACAGACTGGTGTGACTGATTATATTATTATTGGTATTATTGATGGTATTATTAATGTTCTCTCTCTCTCTCTAAATGAATCACCACAACACATCCCTGCTGCTACTTGATGAGGTCACTAGTGTTGTGTTAAGGCTAGAGGTCGACCGATTAATCGGAATGGCTGATTAATTAGGGCCGATTCAAGTTTTCATAACAATCGATATCGGTATTTTTGGACACTGATTTTTCTTTTTTTTCCTTCTTTATTTAACGAGGCAAGTCAGTTAAGAACACATTCTTATTTTCAATGACGGCCTAGAAACGGTGTGTTTAACTGCCTCGTTCAGGGGCAGAATGACAGATTTCACCTTGTCAGCTCGGGGGATCCAATATTGCAACCGTCAGGTTAACTAGTCCAACGCAATAACGACCTGCCTGCCTCTCGTTGCACTCCACAAGGAGACTGCCTGTTACGTGAATGCAGTAAGCCAAGGTAAGTTGCTAGCTAGCATTAAACTTATCTCATAAAAAACAATCAATCAATCATAACCACTAGTTAACTACACATGGTTGATGATATTACTAGATATTATCTAGCGTGTCCTGCTAGATATTATATATAATCTGACTGAGCATACAAGCATCTAAGTATCTAAGTATCTGACTTAGCGGTGGTAGGCAGAAGCAGGCGCGTAAACATTCATTCAAACAGCACTTTCGTGCGTTTTGCCAGCAGCTCTTCGTTGTGCGTCAAGCATTGCGCTGTTTATGACTTCAAGCCTATCAACTCCCGAGATGAGGCTGGTGTAAACCGAAGTGAAATGGCTAGCTAGTTAGCGCGCGCTAATAGCGTTTCAAACGTCACTCGCTCTGAGCCTTGGAGTGGTTGTTCCCCCTTGCTCTGCATGGGTAACGCTGCTTCGAGGGTGGCTGTTTGTCGTTGTGTTCCTGGTTCAAGCCCAGGGAGGAGCAAGGAGAGGCACGGAAGCTATACTGTTACACTGGCAATACTAAAGTGCCTATAAGAACATCCAATAGTCAAAGGTTAATGAAATACAATGGTATAGAGGGAAATAGTCCTATAATTCCTATAATAACTACAACCTAAAAACTTCTTACCTGGGAATATTGAAGACTCATGTTAAAAGGAACCACCAGCTTTCATATGTTCTCATGTTCTGAGCAAGGAACTTAAACGTTAGCTTTCTTACATAGCACATATTGCACTTTACTTTCTTCTCCAACACTTTGTTTTAGCATTATTTAAACCAAATTGAACATGTTTCATTATTTATTTGAGGCTAAATTGATTTTATTGATGTATTATATTAAGTCAAAATAAGTGTTCATTCAGTATTGTTGTAATTGTCATTATTACAAGTAATGTAAAAAAAAATTGTAACGGCTTTTTGGTCTTTTTGGTCGTCCAATAATCGGTATCGGTATCGGCGTTGGAAAATCATAATCGGTCGACCTCTAGTTAAGGCTGCTACAATATCATTGAGTTACACAGCTACTTTAGCTGTACTTTAGCTACAGATTTTAAATGTTTATAAAACACCATTCAACATGAAGGCAGACAGGTCTTACATTTCTCCAGTGTGTCAGCAAGCTCCCTTCTGGTTCATTTTCCTCAGGACGTGCAGTGTGATCTTCAGAGCCCCTCTCTGGCACTGCTCTCCTGCTTCTCATCTTCAGCATCCACCACTTCCTTATCCTGCTTCTGACTCTCAAAGCCTTCTGGGAGTTCTGGACTAAGAATCCTCTTGAACATCTTCAGCTCGTTCTTCACAAATGTCATAATTTTCTCTTCAAGCAACTGAAATAAATAAGTAAATAGTTAAGCAAGAGACAAAATGCTTTCTCATTAACACATTAATGAATGATTGACAGATCAACTTTACTTGAGGTAAACAAAAACAAATGTACATAACAGGACCACATACACTGAATATGGAGGCCAGGTCTGTTTGATGACTCTGGGAGACTGACCACTGAGAATCTCTGACTCTGATCTCTCCTGTTGGTTTCTGTGGACAAAACATGAGATTACATCTCCTCATCCAGGGAGTACACACACACACACACACACACACACACACACACACACACACACACACACACACACACACACACAGGGAGGGAATACTGTGTTTGTTTAATATTGTTTAGGGACTATGAAAATGGACAAAAGGATTAGCCTATGGATTATGAAAACATCAAATAGAAATGGGAAAATGGGAGAGTAGAAATGACTCGAGACAGTGTTGTTTAACTCACTGACCATGACCCATGAGTTCTTCTTACCTTTGTTCAGTAGAAAAGTCTCCCTCTCTAAACTTTCATAGGATGCTCCATAGACCGGTCACTCTTCATGGACACACAGCTGGGTACAGGGGAGGCTGGTCTCTCCTGCTTGATTGTGGCTTCAACACAACAGAGACAAACATTACATCTCTCATCTACTCTGAGCTCAGATGGGGAAACATAAGAACAGTTTCATTCCTAAAAGCTATATATCCATTTTCAGAAATGTTCGTAACTTAGCTTTTATTGTTTAAAGAAGTTATGTTTATGCTAAATGAGGAGATGGCACGTGGGTACCTGCTTCTATAAACCAATGAGGAGGTGGCACGTGGGTACCTGCTTCTATAAACCAATGAGGAGATGGCACGTGGGTACCTGCTTCTATAACCAATGAGGAGGTGGCACGTGGGTACCTGCTTCTATAAACCAATGAGGAGATGGCATGTGGGTACCTGCTTCTATAAACCAATGAGGAGATGGCACGTGGGTACCTGCTTCTATAAACCAATGACGAGATGCAGCGCGAACTACGTCACAAATAGAACTGACTTCGAGACGCGCGAGCAGTATGTCATTTTTAATAACGAAATTAATTTAGCGACACGAGCGTTGTAGTCAGCCTCGCTAAAAGGCTGGTGTAGTTACTCTGCCTTCTCCGGGGGCATGTTGAGGTAAATTTACTAACCGGGAGGGTTTAATTATGTAATTATTGGTGGGCTGGAAGACGCACTCTTGTCTTTTCTATTCCGAGGTTGTTTACTCGCAATATCAGATATTAAGATGTTGTTTATAATGAATGTATACTAAGGTTGAGGCTCTGACTAGTGATTATTTACCCGGTGTTCAATACCTGCTATTGAGGCGCCCTGAAAATAATATTCAAAAGATTGGTCCTTGGACACAGAGGGGTTAAACACTAAAGTTACCGTCCATCTAGTGAAGAGAGGAGAACCGGACAGAGGTAGCCAGCATCCGTCAACGAGAGAGGGAGAAGCCCTCCACGGATTTAACAGGTGGAAGAAACAACCGGGGAGCTCCATCGGTCCACAAGAAATGCAGACAGCCGGTGATGATGTAGTGGTAGCTCGGTTAACTAGGATGCTGCTGGTATAGTAGCTAGCTAGCTTACCGAGCTGTACTGGCTAGCTAGCTGGTCGTTCGTCTGTCCCTCGTCTCGATGATGAATCCGGTGAACCACAAAATGAAACAAGGATAGAGAGTGAAAAGGATCTGGCTACACTCATACTGTCCCTGACCGTAAAGAAAAAAGCAAATTGAACAATAAACTTCGGTGTCTCAACACTGTAGTGAACTCTGTCGTTATTCCCCAAGATCACCTCAGACCACTTTGCGCGTAACCGGACAATATGCTTGGCGCTACACCGAACGTGGACGCGGACAGTTCTGTACGTGGACGCGGACAGTTCTGTACGGGGACGCGGACAGTTCTGAACGGGGACGCGGACAGTTCTGTACGTGGACGCGGACAGTTCTGTACGGGGACGCGGACATGAGCAGTGCAACACAATCAACTAAACCCAGTCTTTACAGTGGGTTACATTAGTAATATTCATTTTTTATTATTATGTTAAACAAACATTCTACGTTTTTTTATAACAATATGTTGAGATCTGGGCCCATATCGCCAAAGTGTCTCAGAGTAGAAAATTGGTCGTATAAGTGCTAAGAATAAAGACATTTTACACTTATGGGTATAAATTAAAGCTATGCATGAAGTCAAGTTTTCTCCCTGAAGTCAGTGGTTCCTGCGCCACATGTAATTGCGTTGTAGTAGTTAAAAATAATGTTTTATATTTCTATATGATCAATCTATAAATAATATAGACCTACATGCAACAGTATGTCTTGTGCTTTTGACAATGATTTATGTATAATAATTATGTATCACAAGCGATACCATGTATGTCGCAAGCATTTTGTCTTAATTTTAGCAGATTAACTCATGCTTATTTCTGAAGATTAACTCAGGTTTTCGCCCAGCGGATAAGGAGTTGGAGCTGTGGCAGGAGTTGGACCTGTGGCTGAAAGGTGGCTGGTTTGAATCCCGGGCCGGGCGCTGGAAAAAACAGGCGGAATTGATCTGACCACTGGAGGGCTGCTGGGTTCACATCCTCAAAACATTCACCTTTCGTTGATCAGAACTCTAGAGGTTCTTCTTCACTGAACCAAAAATATATATAACTTTTAGTGGTTCCATATATTAAGGAAGTGATAGAAGCCTTTTTGGGTTCTATAAGGAACCTTCTTTTGTAAGAGTGTAAAATAAACACGTTTTTCTTTTGATTATTTAATGACCTACATCATGTTATTTCAAGTTGTCCCTTTGGAGCGCAACATCACGTTGTTAAAAAATAATCCTAAATTGGGCATGGCTATAAATTGGGCAATTGAAGGCATCTAGGGCGTAATATGTGTTCCATGAAAATGAAAATTGTTGCAACGTTGCAGGCAACATTATTGGAAAGGGACTTGATGCCTACTATGCCAAAGGTATTTAGAGTTGTTAAACGGGTGTGAAGAGTGTGTTGATATAACGGTAATATTGTCCAAATTCTGCTTGTAACAACCATCAGAATTTATTAAAAAAATATCCATTCCATTATATTAGGCAATAATTAAGAGCAGGCAAAGTGGTCGTGTCATGTGAAAATTCTATCAAATGTCTAACATTACAACGAGTACAGTCAGGGTGCCGCGGAACCCCTGCAGTACCTCCACAGACCCCGGATTGAGAACCCCTGCAGTACCTCCACAGACCCCAGATTGAGAACCCCTGCAGTACCTCCACAGACCCCGGATTGAGAACCCCTGCAGTACCTCCACAGACCCCGGATTGAGAACCCCTGCAGTACCTCCACAGACCCCGGATTGAGAACCCCTGCAGTACCTCCACAGACCCCGGGTTGAGAACCCCTGCAGTACCTCCACAGACCCCAGATTGAGAACCCCTGCAGTACCTCCACAGACCCCGGATTGAGAACCCCTGCAGTACCTCCACAGACCCCGGACTGAGAACCCCTGCAGTACCTCCACAGACCCCGGGTTGAGAACCCCTGCAGTACCTCCACAGACCCCGGATTGAGAACCCCTGCAGTACCTCCACAGACCCCAGATTGAGAACCCCTGCAGTACCTCCACAGACCCCGGATTGAGAACCCCTGCAGTACCTCCACAGACCCCGGGATTGAGAACCCCTGCAGTACCTCCACAGACCCCGGATTGAGAACCCCTGATTTAGCAGATTCTCTTATCCAGAGAGATTTACAGTAAGTGCATTCATCTTAAAATAGCTATTTATTTTGGAAATAAATGTAATAAATTCTTCATAAAATTGTCATCTTACCTCTTAGCTTGGGTGTCATGTCCCCCAGACAGATGCATTTTAGAGGTAGGGCCCCCCTCCTCTCCCTCAACAGAGAGACTCATTTTAGAGAACTGTCCCCTAAACAGAGATCCAGCATGTTGGTTGTGGTTAACACAGTGACAACTAAACAGAGATCCAGCATGTTGGTTGTGGTTAACACAGTGACAACTAAACAGAGATCCAACATGTTGGTTGTGGTTAACACAGTGACAACTAAACAGAGATCCAACATGTTGGTTGTGATTAACACAGTGACAAATAAACAGAGATCCAACATGTTGGTTGTGGTTAACACAGTGACAACTAAACAGAGATCCAGCATGTTGGTTGTGGTTAACACAGTGACAACTAAACAGAGATCCAGCATGTTGGTTGTGGTTAACACAGTGACAACTAAACAGAGATCCAGCATGTTGGTTGTGGTTAACACAGTGACAACTAAACAGAGATCCAACATGTTGGTTGTGGTTAACACAGTGACAACTAAACAAAGATCCAACATGTTGGTTGTGGTTAACACAGTGACAACTAAACAGAGATCCAACATGTTGGTTGTGGTTAACACAGTGACAACTAAACAGAGATCCAACATGTTGGTTGTGATCAACACAGTGACAACTAATTATTTTATTCATTATCTCTTAGAAATAAAACAGTTTACTAACAGATACATCCAAACAGTCAGGTGATTTAATTTAGTTAGTTTTCTAGCCCAATAAAATAGTCCCTGATAGACCTACATCTTATTTTGGGGCGGCAGGTAGCCTAGTGGTTAGAGTGTAGGGGCGGCAGGTAGCCTAGTGGTTAGAGTGTAGGGACGGCAGGTAGGCTAGTGGTTAGAGTGTAGGGATGGCAGGTAGGCTAGTGGTTAGAGTGTAGGGACGGCAGGTAGGCTAGTGGTTAGAGTGTAGGGGCGGCAGGTAGGCTAGTGGTTAGAGTGTAGGGGCGGCAGGTAGCCTAGTGGTTAGAGTGTAGGGGCGGCAGGTAGCCTAGTGGTTAGAGTGTAGGGGCGGCAGGTAGCCTAGTGGTTAGAGTGTAGGGGCGGCAGGTAGCCTAGTGGTAGAGTGTAGGGGCGGCAGGTAGCCTAGTGGTTAGAGTGTAGGGGCGGCAGGTAGCCTAGTGGTTAGAGTGTAGGGGCGGCAGGTAGCCTAGTGGTTAGAGTGTAGGGGCGGCAGGTAGCCTAGTGGTTAGAGTGTAGGGGCGGCAGGTTGCCTAGTGGTTAGAGTGTAGGGGCGGCAGGTAGCCTAGTGGTTAGAGTGTAGGGGCGGCAGGTAGCCTAGTGGTTAGAGTGTAGGGACGGCAGGTAGCCTAGTGGTTAGAGTGTAGGGACGGCAGGTAGCCTAGTGGTTAGAGCGTTGGGGCGGCAGGTAGCCTGGTGGTTAGAGCGTTGGGGCGGCAGGTAGCCTGGTGGTTAGAGCGTTGGGGCGGCAGGTAGCCTGGTGGTTAGAGCGTTGGGGCGGCAGGTAGCCTGGTGGTTAGAGCGTTGGGGCGGCAGGTAGCCTGGTGGTTAGAGCGTTGGGGCGGCAAGGGGCCTAGTGGTTAGAGCGTTGGGGCGGCAGGTAGCCTAGTGGTTAGAGCGTTGGGGCGGCAAGGGACCTAGTGGTTAGGGCGTTGGGGCGGCAGGTAGCCTAGTGGTTAGAGCGTTGGGGCGGCAAGGGACCTAGTGGTTAGAGCGTTGGGGCGGCAGGTAGCCTAGTGGTTAGAGTGTAGGGGCGGCAGGTAGCCTAGTGGTTAGAGTGTAGGGACGGCAGGTAGCCTAGTGGTTAGAGCGTTGGGGCGGCAGGTAGCCTAGTGGTTAGAGTGTAGGGGCGGCAGGTAGCCTAGTGGTTAGAGTGTAGGGACGGCAGGTAGCCTAGTGGTTAGAGTGTAGGGGCGGCAGGTAGCCTAGTGGTTAGAGTGTAGGGGCGGCAGGTTGCAGGATTGAATCCCAGAGCTGACAAGATAAAAATCTGTCGTTCTGCCACTGAACAAGGCAGTTAACCCACTCTTCCCTGGTAGGCCGTCATTGTAAATAAGAATGTGTTATTAACTGACTTGCCTAGTTAAATAAAGGTTAAATAAATAAAAATAAAAATTCAGATAACCTACAGTAGCCTGGCCAAGATGATTTAGCAGCTTGCTTAGTACAAATTGACAGATTAATTTATTTAACATGAAAAGCAAGGAGATTTAGAGGTAAGAAGTGCTTCTGTTGCCCAGTAGCCTGCTGCTATAGAATACTGAGGATGGTCCCAGTAGCCTGCTGCTATAGAATACTGAGGATGGTCCCAGTAGCCTGCTGCTATAGAATACTGAGGATGGTCCCAGTAGCCTGCTGCTATAGAATACTGAGGATGGTCCCAGTAGCCTGCTGCTATATAATACTGAGGATGGTCCCAGTAGCCTGCTGCTATAGAATACTGAGGATGGTCCCAGTAGCCTGCTGCTATAGAATACTGAGGATGGTCCCAGTAGCCTGCTACTATAGAATACTGAGGATGGTCCCAGTAGCCTGCTGCTATAGAATACTGAGGATGGTCCCAGTAGCCTGCTGCTATAGAATACTGAGGATGGTCCCAGTAGCCTGCTGCTATAGAATACTGAGGATGGTCCCAGTAGCCTGCTGCTATAGAATACTGAGGATGGTCCCAGTAGCCTGCTGCTATAGAATACTGAGGATGGTCCCAGTAGCCTGCTGCTATAGAATACTGAGGATGGTCCCAGTAGCCTGCTGCTATAGAATACTGAGGATGGTCCCAGTAGCCTGCTGCTGTAGAATACTGAGGATGGTCCCAGTAGCCTGCTACTATAGAATACTGAGGATGGTCCCAGTAGCCTGCTGCTATAGAATACTGAGGATGGTCCCAGTAGCCTGCTGCTATAGAATACTGAGGATGGTCCCAGTAGCCTGCTGCTATAGAATACTGAGGATGGTCCCAGTAGCCTGCTGCTATAGAATACTGAGGATGGTCCCAGTAGCCTGCTGCTATAGAATACTGAGGATGGTCCCAGTAGCCTGCTGCTATAGAATACTGAGGATGGTCCCAGTAGCCTGCTGCTATAGAATACTGAGGATGGTCCCAGTAGCCTGCTGCTATAGAATACTGAGGATGGTCCCAGTAGCCTGCTGCTATAGAATACTGAGGATGGTCCCAGTAGCCTGCTGCTATAGAATACTGAGGATGGTCCCAGTAGCCTGCTGCTATAGAATACTGAGGATGGTCCCAGTAGCCTGCTGCTATAGAATACTGAGGATGGTCCCAGTAGCCTGCTGCTATAGAATACTGAGGATGGTCCCAGTAACCTGCTGCTATAGAATACTGAGGATGGTCCCAGTAGCCTGCTGCAATAGAATACTGAGGATGGTCATAATTTCAATCACTGAATGAAATATTAATACTATGGATATGAGCTGAACAGGTCTATGAATATAATATTAATACTATGGTTATGAACTGAACAGGTCTATGAATCTAATATTAATACTATGGTAATGAACTGAACAGGTCTATGAATCTAATATTAATATTATGGTAATGAACTGAACAGGTATATTAATCTAATATTAATATTATGGTTATGAACTGAACAGGTCTATGAATCTAATATTAATTCTATGGTAATGAACTGAACAGGTCTATGAATCTAATATTAATACTATGGTAATGAACTGAACAGGTCTAATATTAATACTATGGTAATGAACTGAACAGGTCTAATATTAATACTTTGGTAATGAACTGAACAGGTCTATGCATCTAATATTAATACTATGGTTATGAACTGAACAGGTCTATGAATCTAATATTAATACTATGGTAATGAATTGAACAGGTCTATGCATCTAATATTAATACTATGGTAATGAACTGAACAGGTCTATGAATCTAATATTAATATTATTGTAATGAACTGAACAGGTCTATGAATCTAATATTAATACTATGGTAATGAACTGAACAGGTCTATGAATCTAATATTAATATTATGGTTATGAACTGAACAGGTCTATGAATCTAATATTAATACTATGGTAATGAACTGAACAGGTCTATGAATCTAATAGTAATACTATGGTAATGAACTGAACAGGTCTATGAATCTAATATTAATACTATGGTAATGAACTGAACAGGTCTATGAATCTAATAGTAATACTATGGTAATGAACTGAACAGGTCTAATATTAATACTTTGGTAATGAACTGAACAGGTCTAATATTAATACTATGGTAATGAACTGAACAGGTCTATGAATCTAATAGTAATACTATGGTAATGAACTGAACAGGTCTCTGAATCTAATATTAATATTATGGTAATGAACTGAACAGGTCTATGGATCTAATATTAATACTATGGTAATGAACTGAGCAGGTCTAATATTAATACTTTGGTAATTAACTGAACAGGTCTAATATTAATACTATGGTAATGAACTGAACAGGTCTATGAATCTAATAGTAATACTATGGTAATGAACTGAACAGGTCTCTGAATCTAATATTAATATTATGGTAATGAACTGAACAGGTCTATGGATCTAATATTAATACTATGGTAATGAACTGAGCAGGTCTAATATTAATACTTTGGTAATTAACTGAACAGGTCTATGGATCTAATATTAATACTATGGTAATGAACTGAACAGGTCTAATATTAATACTATGGTAATGAACTGAACAGGTCTATGAATCTAATATTAATACTATGGTAATGAACTGAACAGGTCTATGAATCTAATATTAATACTATGGTAATGAACTGAACAGGTCTAATATTAATACTATGGTAATGAACTGAACAGGTCTAATATTAATACTATGGTAATGAACTGAACAGGTCTATGCATCTAATATTAATACTATGGTTATGAACTGAACAGGTCTATGAATCTAAAATTAATACTATGGTAATGAACTGAACATGTATATGAATCTAATATTAATACTATGGTAATGAACTGAACATGTCTAATATTAATACTATGGTGATGAACTGAACAGGTCTATGAATCTAATATTAATACTATGGTAATGAATTGAACAGGTCTAATATTAATACTATGGTAATGAACTGAACAGGTCTATGAATCTAATATTAATACTATGGTAATGAACTGAACAGGTCTATGAATCTAATATTAATACTATGGTAATGAACTGAACAGGTCTAATATTAATACTATGGTAATGAACTGAACAGGTCTATGAATCTAATATTAATACTATGGTGATGAACTGAACAGGTCTAATATTAATACTATGGTAATGAACTGAACAGGTCTAATGTTAATACTATGGTTATGAACTGAACAGGTCTAATATTAATACTATGGTAATGAACTGAACAGGTCTAATATTAATACTATGGTTATGAACTGAACAGGTCTAATATTAATACTATGGTAATGAACTGAACAGGTCTATGAATCTAATATTAATACTATGGTAATGAACTGAACAGGTCTAATATTAATACTATGGTAATGAACTGAACAGGTCTAATATTAATACTATGGTAATGAACTGAACAGGTCTATGAATCTAATAGTAATACTATGGTAATGAACTGAACAGGTCTACTATTAATACTATGGTAATGAACTGAACAGGTCTATGAATCTAATATTAATACTATGGTAATGAACTGAACAGGTCTATGAATCTAATATTAATACTATGGTAATGAACTGAACAGGTCTATGAATCTAATATTAATACTATGGTAATGAACTGAACAGGTCTATGAATCTAATATTAATACTATGATAATGAACTGAACAGGTCTAATATTAATACTATGGTAATGAACTGAACAAGTCTATTAATCTAATATTAATACAATGGTAATGAACTGAACAGGTCTAATATTAATACTATGGTAATGAACTGAACAGGGCTATGAATCTAATATTAATACTATTGTTATAAACTGAACAGGGCTATGAATCTAATATTAATACTGTGGTAATGAACTGAACAGGTCTATGAATCTAAGATTAATACTATGGTGATGAACTGAACAGGTCTATGAATCTAATATTAATACTATGGTAATGAACTGAACAGGTCTATGAATCTAATATTAATACTATGGTAATGAACTGAACAGGTTTATGAGTCTAATATTAATACTATGGTAATGAACTGAACAGGTCTATGAATCTACTATTAATACTATGGTAATGAACTGAACAGATCTATGAATCTAATATTAATACTATGGTAATGAACTGAACAGGTCTAATATTAATACTATGGTAATGAACTGAACATGTCTATGAATCTAATATTAATACTATGGTAATGAACTGAACAGGTCTATGAATCTAATATTAATACTATGGTAATGAACTGAACAGGTCTAATATTAATACTATGGTAATGAACTGAACCGGTCTAATATTAATGCTATGGTAATGAACTGAACAGGTCTATGCATCTAATATTAATACTATGGTTATGAACTGAACAGGTCTATGAATCTAATATTAATACTATGGTAATGAACTGAACAGGTCTAATATTAATACTATGGTAATGAACTGAACAGGTCTAATATTAATACTATGGTAATGAACTGAACAGGTCTATGAATCTAATATTAATACTATGGTTATGAACTGAACAGGTCTATGAATCTAATATTAATACTATGGTTATGAACTGAACAGGTCTATGAATCTAATATTAATACTATGGTAATGAACTGAACAGGTCTATGAATCTAATATTAATATTATGGTAATGAACTGAACAGGTATATTAATCTAATATTAATATTATGGTTATGAACTGAACAGGTCTATGAATCTAATATTAATTCTATGGTAATGAACTGAACAGGTCTATGAATCTAATATTAATACTATGGTAATGAACTGAACAGGTCTAATATTAATACTATAGTAATGAACTGAACAGGTCTAATATTAATACTTTGGTAATGAACTGAACAGGTCTATGCATCTAATATTAATACTATGGTTATGAACTGAACAGGTCTATGAATCTAATATTAATACTATGGTAATGAATTGAACAGGTCTATGCATCTAATATTAATACTATGGTAATGAACTGAACAGGTCTATGAATCTAATATTAATACTATGGTAATGAACTGAACAGGTCTATGAATCTAATATTAATACTATGGTAATGAACTGAACAGGTCTATGAATCTAATATTAATATTATGGTTATGAACTGAACAGGTCTAATATTAATACTATGGTAATGAACTGAACAGGTCTATGAATCTAATATTAATACTATGGTGATGAACTGAACAGGTCTATGAAACGAATATTAATACTATGGTAATGAACTGAACAGGTCTAATGTTAATACTATGGTTATGAACTGAACAGGTCTAATATTAATACTATGGTAATGAACTGAACAGGTCTAATATTAATACTATGGTTATAAACTGAACAGGTCTAATATTAATACTATGGTAATGAACTGAACAGGTCTATGAATCTAATATTAATACTATGGTAATTAACTGAACAGGTCTAATATTAATACTATGGTTATGAACTGAACAGGTCCAATATAATACTATGGTAATGAACTGAACAGGTCTAATATTAATACTATGGTAATGAACTGAACAGGTCTATGAATCTAATATTAATACTATGGTATTGAACTGAACAGGTCTATGAATCTAATATTAATACTATGGTAATGAACTGAACAGGTCTAATATTAATACTATGGTAATGAACTGAACAGGTCTAATATTAATACTATGGTAATGAACTGAACAGGTCTATGAATCTAATAGTAATACTATGGTAATGAACTGAACAGGTCTAATATTAATACTATGGTAATGAACTGAACAGGTCTATGAATCTAATATTAATACTATGGTAATGAACTGAACAGGTCTATGAATCTAATATTAATACTATGGTAATGAACTGAACAGGTCTATGAATCTAATATTAATACTATGGTAATGAACTGAACAGGTCTATGAATCTAATATTAATACTATGATAATGAACTGAAGAGGTCTAATATTAATACTATGGTAATGAACTGAACAAGTCTATTAATCTAATATTAATACAATGGTAATGAACTGAACAGGTCTAATATTAATACTATGGTAATGAACTGAACAGGGCTATGAATCTAATATTAATACTATTGTTATAAACTGAACAGGGCTATGAATCTAATATTAATACTGTGGTAATGAACTGAACAGGTCTATGAATCTAAGATTAATACTATGGTGATGAACTGAACAGGTCTATGAATCTAATATTAATACTATGGTAATGAACTGAACAGGTCTATGAATCTAATATTAATACTATGGTAATGAACTGAACAGGTTTTATGAGTCTAATATTAATACTATGGTAATGAACTGAACAGGTCTATGAATCTACTATTAATACTATGGTAATGAACTGAACAGGGTCTATGAATCTAATATTAATACTATGGTAATGAATGAACAGGTCTAATAATTAATACTATGGTAATGAACTGAACAGGTCTATGAACTTAATATAATACTATGGTAATGAAACTGAACAGGTCTATGAATCTAATATTCAATACTATGGTAATGAACTGAACAGGTCTAATATTAATACTATGGTAATGAACTGAACCGGTCTAATATTAATGCTATGGTAATGAACTGAACAGGTCTATGCATCTAATATTAATACTATGGATATGAACTGAACAGGTCTATGAATCTAATATTAATACTATGGTAATGAACTGAACAGGTCTAATATTAATACTATGGTAATGAACTGAACAGGTCTAATATTAATACTATGGTAATGAACTGAACAGGTCTATGAATCTAATATTAATACTATGGTTATGAACTGAACAGGTCTATGAATCTAATATTAATACTATGGTTATGAACTGAACAGTTCTATGAATCTAATATTAATATTATGGTAATGAACTGAACAGGTCTATGAATCTAATATTAATACTATGGTAAAGAACTGAACAGGTCTATGAATCTAATATTAATATTATGGTAATGAACTGAACAGGTATATTAATCTAATATTAATATTATGGTTATGAACTGAACAGGTCTATGAATCTAATATTAATTCTATGGTAATGAACTGAACAGGTCTATGAATCTAATATTAATACTATGGTAATGAACTGAACAGGTCTAATATTAATACTATGGTAATGAACTGAACAGGTCTAATATTAATACTTTGGTAATGAACTGAACAGGTCTATGCATCTAATATTAATACTATGGTTATGAACTGAACAGGTCTATGAATCTAATATTAATACTATGGTAATGAATTGAACAGGTCTATGCATCTAATATTAATACTATGGTAATGAACTGAACAGGTCTATGAATCTAATATTAATATTATGGTAATGAACTGAACAGGTCTATGAATCTAATATTAATACTATGGTAATGAACTGAACAGGTCTATGAATTTAATATTATGGTTATGAACTGAACAGGTCTATGAATCTAATATTAATACTATGGTAATGAACTGAACAGGTCTATGAATCCAATAGTAATACTATGGTAATGAACTGAACAGGTCTAATATTAATACTATGGTAATGAACTGAACAGGTCTAATATTAATACTATGGTTATGAACTGAACAGGTCTATGAATCTAATATTAATACTATGGTAATGAACTGAACAGGTCTCTGAATCTAATATTAATATATGGTAATGAACTGAACAGGTCTAGGATCTAATATTAATACTATGGTAATGAACTGAGCAGGTCTAATATTAATACTTTGGTAATTAACTGAACAGGTCTATGGATCTAATATTAATACTATGGTAATGAACTGAACAGGTCTAATATTAATACTATGGTAATGAATGAACAGGTCTATGAATCTAATATTAATACTATGGTAATGAACTGAACAGGTCTATGAATCTAATATTAATATATGGTAATGAACTGAACGTCTAATAATTAATACTATGGTAATGAACTGAACAGGTCTAATATTAATACTT
>NW_024059770.1:0-31797 GCF_016432855.1 Salvelinus namaycush
GGCAGCTCTAATCAACCATGATGAAGTGACCACTAGGGGGCAGTATATAACCTTGTTGTAATTGACACTTAGGTAGCAGTATATACCGTGTTGAATTGACCACTAGGGGGCAGTATATAACCGTGTTGAATTGACCACTAGGGGGCAGTATATAACCGTGTTGAATTGACCACTAGGGGGCAGTATATAACTGTGTTGAATTGACCACTAGGGGGCAGTATATAACTGTTGAATTGACCACTAGGGGGAGTATATAACCGTGTTGAATTGACCACTAGGGGGCAGTATATAACTGTGTTGAATTGACCACTATGGGGCAGTATATAACCGTGTTGAATTGACCACTAGGGGGCAGTATATAACCGTGTTGAATTGAACACTAGGGGGCAGTATATAACCGTGTTGAATTGACCACTAGAGGGCAGTATATAACCTTGTTTAATTGACCAATAGGGGGCAGTATATAACCGTGTTGAATTGACCACTAGGTAGCAGTATATAACCTTGTTGAATTGACCACTATGGGTCAGTATATAACCGTGTTGAATTGACCACTAGAGGGCAGTATATAACCTTGTTTAATTGACCAATAGGGGGCAGTATATAACCATTGTTCAATTGGCCACTAGGGGGCATTATATAACCGTGTTGAATTGACCACTAGGGGGTTAGTATATAACCATTGATGAAGTGACCACTAAGGGGCAGTATATAACCATTGATGAATTGACCAATAGGGGGCAGTATATAACCATTGATGAAGTGACCACTAGGGGGCAGTATATAACCATTGATGAAGTGACGACTAGGGGGCAGTATATAACCATTGATGAAGTGACCAATAGGGGGCAGTATATAGCCGTGTTGAATTGACCACTAGGGGGCAGTATATAACCATTGATGAAGTGACCACTAGGGGGCAGTATATAACCATTGATGAAGTGACCACTAGGGGGCAGTATATAGCCGTGTTGAATTGACCACTACGGGGCAGTATATAACCGTGTTGAATTGACCACTAGGGGGCAGTATATAATCGTGTTGAATTGACCAATTGGGGGCAGTATATAACCATTGATGAAGTGACCACTAGGGGGCAGTATATAACCATTGATGAATTGACCACTAGGGGGCAGCATATAACCATTGATGAAGTGACCACTAGGGGGCAGTATATAACCATTGATGAAGTGACGACTAGGGGGCAGTATATAACCATTGATGAAGTGACCACTAGGGGGCAGTATATAGCCGTGTTGAATTGACCACTAGGGGGCAGTATATAACCATTGATGAAGTGACCACTAGGGGGCAGTATATAACCATTGATGAAGTGACCACTAGGGGGCAGTATATAACCGTGTTGAATTGACCACTAGGGGGCAGTATATAACCGTGTTGAATTGACCACTAGGGGGCAGTATATAATCGTGTTGAATTGACCACTAGAGGGCAGTATATAATCGTGTTGAATTGACCAATTGGGGGCAGTATATAACCATTGATGAAGTGACCACTAGGGGGCAGTATATAACCATTGATGAAGTGACGACTAGGGGGCAGTATTTAACCATTGATGACCACTAGGGGGCAGTATATAACCGTGTTGAATTGACCACTAGGGGGCAGTATATAACCATTGATGAAGTGACCACTAGGGGGCAGTATATAACTTTGTGAATTGACCATTTGGGGGCAGTATATAACCTTGTTGAATTGACCACTAGGGGGCAGTATATAACCGTGTTGAATTGACCACTAGGGGGCAGTATATAACCGTGTTGAATTGACCACTAGGGGGCAGTATATAACCGTGTTTAATTGACCAATAGGGGGCAGTATATAACCTTGTTGAATTGACCACTAGGGGGCAGTATATAACCGTGTTGAATTGACCACTAGGGGGCAGTATATAACCTTGTTGAATTGACCACTAGGGGGCAGTATATAACCGTGTTGAATTGACCACTAGGGGGCAGTATATAACCGTGTTGAATTGACCACTAGGGGGCAGTATATAACCGTGTTGAATTGACCACTAGGGGGCAGTATATAACCGTGTTGAATTGACCACTAGGGGGCAGTATATAACCGTGTTGAATTGACCACTAGGGGGCAGTATATAACCATTGTTGAATTGACCACTAGGGGGCAGTATATAACCATTGATGAATTGACCACTAGGGGGCAGTATATAACATTGATGAAGTGACCACTAGGGGGCAGTATATAACCATTGATGAAGTGACCACTAGGGGGCCGTATACAATCTTGTTGAATTGACCACTAGGGGGCAGTATATAACCGTGTTGAATTGACCACTAGGTAGCAGTATATAACCATGTTGAATTGACCACTAGGGGGCAGTATATAACCGTGTTTAATTGACCAATAGAGGGCAGTATATAATCGTGTTGAATTGACCACTAGAGGGCAGTATATAATCGTGTTGAATTGACCAATTGGGGGCAGTATATAACCATTGATGAAGTGACCACTAGGGGGCAGTATATAACCATTGATGAAGTGACCACTAGGGTACAGTATATAACCATGTTGAATTGACAAATTGGGGGCAGTATATAACCATTGATGAAGTGACCACTAGGGCGCAGTATATAACCATTGTTCAATTGGCCACTAGGGGGCAGTATATAACCGTGTTGAATTGACCACTAGGGGGCAGTATATAACCATTGTTGAATTGACCACTAGGGGGCAGTATATAACCAATAATGAATTGACCACTAGGGGGCAGTATTTAACATTGATGAAGTGACCACTAGGGGGCAGTATATAACCATTGATGAAGTGACCACTAGGGGGCCGTATACAATCTTGTTGAATTGAACACTAGGGGGCAGTATATAACCGTGTTGAATTGACCACTAGGTAGCAGTATATAACCATGTTGAATTGACCACTAGGGGGCAGTATATAACCGTGTTTAATTGACCAATAGAGGGCAGTATATAATCGTGTTGAATTGACCACTAGAGGGCAGTATATAATCGTGTTGAATTGACCAATTGGGGGCAGTATATAACCATTGATGAAGTGACCACTAGGGGGCAGTATATAACCATTGAGGAAGTGACCACTAGGGGGCAGTATATAACCATTGATGAAGTGACCACTAGGGGGCAGTATATAACCATTGATGAAGTGACCACTAGGGGGCAGTATATAGCCGTGTTGAATTGACCACTAGGGGGCAGTATATAACCATTGATGAAGTGACCACTAGGGGGCAGTATATAACCTTGTTGATTTGACCACTAGGTAGCAGTATATAACCGTGTTGAATTGACCACTAGGGGGCATTATATAACCGTGTTGAATTGACCACTATGGGGCAGTATATAATCGTGTTGAATTGACCACCAGGGGGCAGTATATAACCGTGTTGAATTGAGCACTAGGGGGCAGTATATAACTGTGTTGAAATGACCACTAGGGGGCAGTATATAACCGTGTTGATTTGACCACTAGGGGCAGTATATAACCGTGTTTAATTGACCAATAGGGGGCAGTATATAACCCTGTTGATTTGACCACTAGGTAGCAGTATATAACCGTGTTGAATTGACCACTAGGGGGCAGTATATAACCGTGTTGAATTGACCACTAGGGGGCAGTATATAACCGTGTTGAATTGACCAATAGGGGGCAGTATATAACCGTGTTGAATTGACCACTAGGGGGCAGTATATAACCGTGTTGAATTGACCACTAGAGGGCAGTATATAACCTTGTTTAATTTACCACTAGGGGGCAGTATATAACCGTTGTTGAATTGACCACTAGGGTTGCAGTATATAACCGTGTTGAATTTACCACTAGGGGGCAGTATATAACCGTGTTGAATTGACCACTAGGGGGTGGGTTGTTATAGTAGTGGTAGTGACTGGTTATAGTAGTGGTAGTGACTGGTTATAGTTATAGTAGTGGTAGTGACTGGTTATAGTTATAGTAGTGGTAGTGTCTACAGTAGTAGTGGTAGTGACTGGTTATAGTAGTGGTAGTGACTGGTTATAGTAGTGGTAGTGACTGGTTATAGTAGTGGTAGTGACTGGTTATAGTAGTGGTAGTGTCTACAGTAGTAGTGGTAGTGACTGGTTATAGTTATAGTAGTGGTAGTGTCTACAGTAGTAATGGTAGTGACTGGTTGTAGTTATAGTAGTTATATAGTTATAGTAGTGGTAGTGACTGGTTATAGTTATAGTAGTGGTAGTGACTGGTTATAGTTATAGTAGTGGTAGTGGGTGGTTATAGTAGTGGTAGTGACTGGTTATAGTAGTGGTAGTGACTGGTTATAGTAGTGGTATTGACTGGTTATAGTAGTGGTAGTGTCGACAGTAGTAATGGTAGTGACTGGTTATAGTAGTGGTAGTGACTGGTTATAGTAATGGTAGTGACTGGTTATAGTAGTGGTAGTGACTGGTTATAGTAGTGGTAGTGACTGGTTATAGTAATGGTAGTGACTGGTTATAGTAGTGGTAGTGACTACTTATAGTAGTGGGAGTGTCTACAGTAGTAATGGTAGTGACTGGTTATAGTAGTGGTAGTGACTACTTATAGTAGTGGGAGTGTCTACAGTAGTAATGGTAGTGACTGGTTATAGTTATAGTAGTGGTAGTGTCTACAGTAGTAATGGTAGTGACTGGTTATAGTTATAGTAGTGGTAGTGACTGGTTATAGTTATAGTAGTGGTAGTGTCTACAGTAGTTTTGGTAGTGACTGGTTATAGTAGTGGTAGTGTCTACAAATGGAAAGACATGGACTGCACCAGATTTGCCAGTTCTTGCTGTGAAATGTTACCCCACTCTTCCACCAAGGTACCTGCAGTTTCCGAACATTTCTGGATGGAATGGCCTTAGCCCTCACCCTCCGTTCCAACAGGTCCCAGACGTGCTCAATGGGCCAAAACCTAGGAAGAAACCTAGAGAGGAACCAGGCTATGAGGGGTGGCCAGTCCTCTTCTGGCTGTGCCGGGTGGAGATTATGACAGAACATGGCCAAGATGTTCAAATGTTCATAAATGACCAGGATGGTCAAATAATAATAATCACTGTAGTTGTCGAGGGTGCAGCAAGTCAGCACCTCAGGAGTAAATGTCAGTTGGCTTTTCATAGCCGATCATTAAGAGTATCTCTACCGCTCCTGCGGTCTCTAGAGAGTTGAAAACAGCAGGTCTGGAACAGGTAGCACGTCCGGTGGACAGGTCAGGGTTCCATAGCTGCATGCAGAACAGTTGAAACTGGAGCAGCAGCACGGCCAGGTGGACTGGGGACAGCAAGGAGTCATCATGCTAGGTAGTCCTGAGGCATGGTCCTAGGGCTCAGGTCCTCCGAGAGAGAGAAAGAAAGAGAGAAGGAGAGAATTAGAGAGAGCATACTTAAATTCACACAGGACACCGGATAAGACAGGAGAAGTACTCCAGATATAACCAACTGACCCCAGTCCCCCGACACAAACTACTGCAGCAACAGTGCTATGTTTCAAGTAAACGCCTGTTTCAAGTAAACGTCTGTTTCAAGTAAACGCTGGGTCTAAATCACATCAAATGTTATTAGTCACAAGCTCTGAATACAACAAATGCTTACTTACAAGCCCTTAACCAACAATGCAGTATTAAGAAATAAAAGTAACAAATAATTAATTAAAGAGCAGCAGTAAAATAACAATAGCGAGACTATATACAGGGGGTACCGGTACAGAGTCAATGTCGAGGCAATTGAGGTAATATGTACATGTAGGTAGATTTAAAGTGACTTTGCATAGATAATTAACAGAGAATAGCAGCAGCGCAAAAGGGTGGGGGGGCAATGCAAATAGTCTGGGTAGCCATTTGATTAGATGTTCAGGAGTCTATTGCTTGGGGGTAGAAGCTGTTTAGAAGCCTCTTGGACCTAGACTTGGCTGTCCGGTACTGCTTGCAGTGCGGTAGCAGAGAGAACAGCCTATGACTAGGGTGGCTGGAGTCTTTGACAATTTTACAAATGTATTGTTTATGAGGTTACCTTGAATTACCATGAATTGTCTACCAGGTTTCATGTTTGATTAGCCATTGGCTGATAACAGCTGAGAACTGCTAGCTAACTGGCAAGCACAAAAACAGTCTACAACTTCGGGAGTGCAGACCCTTAGAAATCGTCCGATTGCCCCCTAGTGGCGAAAGTAAAACTGCCAAAAAATGCACAGTCAGAGAGAAGAATAAGGAATGTTTTCCTTCTAAGACAAAATAAATGTGACACAATGTGTAAATCATAACACAGTGCAGGAAATGAATGAATTGATTAAAATGCTGGAAGTGAATGCTGGAATTAAACAATTAACTATGCAAATGAATAAAGGCTGTGTGCATTAATGAGATAGACACCTGGCTCAAATAGAAGCTTGTCTCTAAGAAGCACTGGTTGTGTTCAGTGATTTAGGCCAGGGGTTCCCTAACTTTTTCACTTGGTGTCCCCTTTCCAGGTGTCACAATCGCCTGGGGTGGTGGGTGCAGAGTCAATTGCAGAGAGCAGAGGATACTGGGGGAAACCGTCTTTACTGGGATTCCCACGCGAACGCCCAAAACCATAGGCGATAAACAGACAGAAAAATAGTCTGACCCAACACAGGGCACAAACGCCCAAAACCATAGGCGATAAACAGACAGAAAAATAGTCCGACCCAACACAGGGCACAAACGCCCAAAACCATAGGCGATAAACAGACAGAAAAATAGTCTGACCCAACACAGGGCACAAACGCCCAAAACCATAGGCGATAAACAGACAGAAAAATAGTCCGACCCAACACAGGGCACAAACGCCCAAAACCATAGGCGATAAACAGACAGAAAAATAGTCCGACCCAACACAGGGCACAAACGGACAGGAACACAAACACGCACCCCCTGACTAACAGAAAATAATCCCTCGAACATAGGTGGGCCTAACAGGCTTAAATAGACATCAAGAAACAAAATAAGGGACAGGTGCAACCAATCAGACCAAACGAACAGAAAAGGAAAAAGGGATCGGTGGCGGCTAGTAGACCGGCGACGACGACCGCCGAGCGCCGCCCGAACAGGGAGAGGAGCGCCACCCGAACAGGGAGAGGAGCGCCACCCGAACAGGGAGAGGAGCGCCACCCGAACAGGGAGAGGAGCGCCGCCCGAACAGGAAGGGGAGCCACCTTCGGTGGGAGTCGTGACAATTGGGGAACAGCCCGCACGCATGTGCACAAGCCACGTCATTTCTTTGTGTCATGAACAGTGCATGTGCCCAAACTGTTCACACCCCTCTTTTTGTTGGAGAGAATTTTGCAAGTTTGAAGCTTATTTACTGCAATTCTACACATTTTGTCATGGGGAGCAAAGAACATGTTGTCGTTTAAAAGCTACTTTTCTTGCTATTCTATATATTTTGCCATGTCTAATGTGTGTTCATGTGAAGCCGGACTGGGGAAGGGGACCACTGATTTAAGCAAATAGACGCTTGGTCTAGTTTTATAGTAGATGAACCTGTTTGGGCTGCAGGGGGCAGTATTGAGTAGCCAGATAAAAGGTGCCCATTTCAAACGGCCTCGTACTCAATTCTTGCTCGTACAATATGCATATTATTATTACTATTGGATAGAAAACACTCTCTAGTTTCTAAAACCGTTTGAATTATTTCTCTGAGTGAAACAGAAGTCATTCTGCAGCACACTTCCTGACCAGGAAGTGGAAAGTCTGAAACCGAGGCTCTCTTCTACTTCCTGCCTATAAATGGGCATGAGATCTATTAGTATACATGCACGTCATACACCTTCCCCTGGGTGTCAAGAGGCTGTGAGAGAAGAAATGAGGTGATTATCTTGGTCTGAGATTGAACACATCATCTTGGAATGACGTGTCCCCCATTTTCGGTACTCTGAAGAGCGCGACGTGGACAGTGGGATTGCCTTCTCTTTAGCTGCCGTAATAGGCGACTATTATCTCCGGCTTTGATTTTATTTGATACATGTCACCATATCATCGTAAAGTATGTTTTTTCAATATAGTTTCATCAGATTAGTGAAAATTTTTCGGGAGTTTTGCCGTGTTCCGTTCTCTTCCGTTTGTTGACATGGAGAGCGTCGTGCCACCTGGCTAGTGTGCATGCTAATTGAAGAGGGAAAGTTGCCGTTCTAAATCCAAACAACGACTGTTCTGGACAAAGGACACCTTGTCCAACATTCTGACGGAAGATCACCAAAAGTAAGAAACATTTTATGATGCTATTTCATATATCTGTCGTGCATGTGAACTGGTCGTCGGCGCCCAAGTGTTTCTGGCTATTGTGGCTACGCTAATCTAACGCTACATTTTGTTTTCGCTGTAAAACACTTAATAAATCGGAAATATTGTCTGGAATCACAAGATGCCTGTCTTTCATTTGCTGTACACTATGTATTTTTCAGAAATGTTTTATGATGAGTAATTAGGTATTTGACGTTGGTGTCTGTAAATATTATGGCTGCTTTCGGTGCAATTTCATATTGTAGCTGCAATGTAAACTATGATTTATACCTGAAATATGCACATTTTTCGAACAAAACATATGCTATACAATAAATATGTTATCAGACTGTCATCTGATGAAGTTGTTTCTTGGTTAGTGGCTATTTATATCTTTATTTGGTCGAAATTGTGATAGCTACTGATGGAGTAAAAAACTGGTGGAGTAAAAAAAGTGGTGTCTTTTGCTAACGTGGTTAGCTAATAGATTTACATATTGTGTCTTCCCTGTAAAACATTTTAAAAATCGGACATGTTGGCTGGATTCACAAGATGTGTACCTTTCATATGCTGTATTGGACTTGTTAATGTGTGAAAGTTAAATATTTAAAAATATATATATTTTGAATTTCGCGCCCTGCACTTTGAGCTGGCTGTTGTCATAAGTGTACCGACGTCGGGCTTGCAGCCAGAAGAAGTTAATATTATTTTGTCAAATAATTTGCATACTGGGAGGGACCAGATAATCTGGTCACAATGCAGACACAGTGGATGGATAAGAGACACATTTTAATACCATGTGTAGACTCATATCTGTAAATGTGGTCACAATGCAGACACAGTGGATGGATAAGAGACACATTTTAATACCATGTGTAGACTCATATCTGTAAATGTGGTCACAATGCAGACACAGTGGATGGATAAGAGACACATTTTAATACCATGTGTAGACTCATATCTGTAAATGTGGTCACAATGCAGACACAGTGGATGGATAAGAGACACATTTTAATACCATGTGTAGACTCATATCTGTAAATGTGGTCACAATGCAGACACAGTGGATGGATAAGAGACACATTTTAATACCATGTGTAGACTCATATCTGTAAATGTGGTCACAATGCAGACACAGTGGATGGATAAGAGACACATTTTAATACCATGTGTAGACTCATATCTGTAAATGTGGTCACAATGCAGACACAGTGGATGGATAAGAGACACATTTTAATACCATGTGTAGACTCATATCTGTAAATGTGGTCACAATGCAGACACAGTGGATGGATAAGAGACACATTTTAATACCATGTGTAGACTCATATCTGTAAATGTGGTCACAATGCAGACACAGTGGATGGATAAGAGACACATTTTAATACCATGTGTAGACTCATATCTGTAAATGTGGTCACAATGCAGACACAGTGGATGGATAAGAGACACATTTTAATACCATGTGTAGACTCATATCTGTAAATGTGGTCACAATCAGAATGTGGACCAGATCAGAACCACAGATTTTTTCCAGCTCAGTCAAAACTGTTCGCTGCTCTGGCACCCCAATGGTGGAACAAACTCCCTCACGACGCCAGGACAGCGGAGTCAATCACCACCTTCCGGAGACACCTGAAACCCCACCTCTTTAAGGAATACCTAGGATAGGATAAAGTAATCCTTCTAACCACCCCCCCCCCTCTTAAAAGAGTTAGATGCACTATTGTAAAGTGGCTGTTCCACTGGATATCATAAGGTGAATGCACCAATTTGTAAGTCGCTCTGGATAAGAGCGTCTGCTAAATGACTTAAATGTAAATGTAAATGGATGCATATTAGTGCCAGGTATAAACGAGGCTAGAGAGACAGAGCGAGAGGGAGAGAGACAGAGGTGGTCTACTCTACTGAGTAGCCTGGAGGCTAGGTGCTCAGAGCTGGGATTGGTTAAGCCGACTAAGTGGCGAGAGAGTGTTATAAACTCAACAGTGTGAATAATGTATGGTAGACTCCCAGAGAACTGGAGAATGTTGAATCACAGCTCTGAGCTCACACCACCACAGCAGATCTCTCCCCCCGCCTCCTATCAATGTGTATAGGATAATGTCTCTGGCTACTGGCTCAGCAGGCTCCCCCGCCTCCTATCAATGTGTATAGGATAATGTCTCTGGCTACTGGCTCAGCAGGCTCCCCTGCCTCCTATCAATGTGTATAGGATAATGGTGCCAGGACAACAACCTCTCCCTCAACGTCAGTACGACCAAGGAGCTGATCGTGTACTTCACTGTTAGTCTACACTCGTTGTTAATGAAGCATGTGACAAATAACATGAAGCTGGAGTCTTATATCTCCCTCTCTAACTTTAAGCATCAGCTGTCTGAGCAGCTTACCGATCACTGTACCTGTACACAGCCCATCTGTAGCCCATCTGTAAATAGCACACCCGACTACCTCATCCCCATATTATTACTTACCCCCTTGCTCTTTTGCACCCCAGTATCTCTACTTGCACATCATCATCTGCACATCTATCACTCCAGTATTAATGCTAAATTGTAATTATTTCGCCTCTAGGGCCTATTTATTGCCTACCTCCCTACTCTTCTACATTTGCACAGACTGTATATAGATTTTTCTATTTTCTATTGTGTTACTGACTGTACGTTTGTTTATGTGTAAATCTGTGTTGTTGTTTTTGTCGCACTGCTTTGCTTTATCTTGGCCAGGTCGCAGTTGTAAATGAGAACTTGTTCTCAACTGGCCTACCTGGTTAAATAAAGGTGTTCTCAACTGGCCTACCTGGTTAAATAAAGGTGAAATAAATAAATAAATAAACATTTGATTTGATTTGAACGACCTCACCTCTGTCATCATGAAGTGCTTGGAGAGGCTGGTCATGGTCCATATCAAGGCCAGTATGCCAGGCCCACTGGACCCACTCCAATTTACCTGGCGCTCCAACAGATCCACATGCCATTTCCATCGCTCATCACATCACATATCTGGACAAGAGGAAAACCTGCAGTGCATTCAGAAAGTATTCACACCCCTTCACATTTGTCACATATTGTTGTGTTACAGCCTGAATTTAAAAAGTAATACATTGAGATTTTGTGTCACTGGTCTACACACAATACACCATAATGTCAAAGTGGAATTATGTTTATAGAATGTTTTACAAATTCATTAAACCCAGGCAAAATCCTAGTGGAAAACCGGGATAATTCTGCTTTTCAACAGACACTGGGAGACAAATTCACCTTTCAACAGGACAATAATCTAAAATACAGAGCCAAACACTGGATATGTTGAATGTTCCTGAGGGGTTAAAGTTTTGATTGAAATCGGATTCAAAATCTATGGCAAGACTTGAACATGGCTGTTTAGCAATGATCAACAACCAACTTGACATATAAGGAATAATGTGCAAATATTGTACAATCCAGGTGTGCAAAGCTCTAAGAGACATACCCAGAAAGACTCACAGCTGCCTAAGGTGATTGTAACGTATTGACTCAGGGGTCTGAATACTTATGTAAATGAGATATTTCTGTATTTTATTTTCAGTACATTTGCAAACATTTCTATGAACATGTTTTCACTTCGGCATTATGGGTATTTATATTATTTCACCTTTAATTAACCAGGTAGGCCAGTTGAAAACAAATTCTCATTTACAACTGCGACCTGGACAAGATAAAGCAAAGCAGTGCGATACAAACAACAACACAGAGTTACACATGGAGTAAAACAAACATACAGTCAATAATACAATAGAGAAAGTCTATATACAGTGTGTGCAAATGAGGTAGGATAAGGGAGGTAAGGCAATAAATAGGCCATAGTGGGGAAATAATTACAATACAGTGATCCCTCGCCACTTCGCGGTTCACTTATCGCGGATTCGCTATTTCGCGGATTTTCATAATGCATTTTTTATTTTTTTTTGGTGCATTGTGCTCTGCATTCTGATTCGCTAAAAACTCACTCCCGCTTCTTGTATCAAAACATGCTACGAATTGTGCTATCATTTTGTCGTCTCGTGCAGTTATGTGTACGTACATAAAACAGCTTGGCAAATTTACATTAAGTTGGCCAAATTATCTTGTAATTTCGAACATCTCCTAAACCCATAATGTCGACGAAACGGCCTGAACTTAAGCGAGTAGCTGAGGAATGGGACCCTTTGATGAGCCGTTCATTACAGTTCTCCAACGTAATCGATGGTGGCATGTCGGTGTACAAGGATCTTTTTGCAAAGAAGAAAAAAGAGCGACAACAGCTGCCTATCACTATGTTCTTCTCCCGAACAAACACACCTGCACCGCGGGCTTCAGAAGAAGAGAACACTGCAGAGCGCAGTCAGGATGCAGCGGCCCAGTCTGAAGAGCAGTGAAACGGCCTACACGTGAGTCACTGTATTTGTATACATGTAATAGTTGCTAATTGTAAAAAAAAAAAAAGTTTTCTATTTCGCGGATTTCACTTATCGCGGGTCATTTTCGGAACGTAACCCCCGCGATAAACGAGGGATTACTGTATAGCAATTAAACACTGGAGTGATAGATGTGCAGAAGATGAGTGTACAAGTAGAGATACTGGGGTGCAAAGGAGCAAAATAAATAACAGTGTGGGGATGAGGTAGTTGGATGGGCTATTTAGAGATAGGCTATGTACAGGTGCAGTGATCTGTGAGCTGCTCTGACAGCTGGTGCTTAAAGCTAGTGAGGCAGATATGAGTCTCCAGCTTCAGTGATTTTTGTAGTTCGTTCTAGTCATTGGCAGCAGAGAACTGGAAGGAAAGGCGAACAAAGGATGAATTGGCTTTGGGGGTGACCAGTGAGTTATACCTGCTGGAGCGCGTGCTACAGGTGGGTGCTGCTATGGTGACTAGTGAGCTGAGATAAGGCGGGGCTTTACCTAGCAAAGACTTATAGATGACCTGAAGCCTGTGGGTTTGGCGACGAATATGAAGCGAGTGACAGCCAACAAGAGCATACCGGTCGCAGTTGCGGCTAGTATATGGGGCTTTGGTGACAAAACGGATGGCACTGTGATAGACTGCATCCAATTTGCTGAGTAGAGTGTTTGAGGCTATTTTGTAAATGACATCGCAGAGGTCAAGGATCGGTAGGATGGTCAATTTTACGAGGGTATGTTTGGCAGCATGAGTGAAGGATGCTTTGTTGTGAAATAGGAAGCCGATTCTTGATTTAATTTTGGATTGGAGATGCTTAACGTGAGTCTGGAAGGAGAGTTTACAGTCTAGACAGACACCTAGGTATTTGTAATTGTCCACATATTCTAAGTCAGAACCGTCCAGTAGAGTAGTGATGCTGGACAGGCGGGCAGGTGCGGGCAGCGATTGGTTGAAGAGCATGCATTTAGTTTTACTTGTATTTAAGAGCAGTTGGAGGCCACGGAAGGAGAGTTGTATGGCATTGAAGCTCGTCTGGAGGTTAGTTAACACAGTGTCCAAAGAAGGGCCAGAAGTTCACAGAATGGTGTCGTCTGCGGCCCTCCGATTTGACATACTGAACTCTGTCTGAGAAGTAGTTGGTGAACCAGGCGAGGCAGTCATTTGACGAACCAAGGCTGTTGAGTCTGCCAATAAGAATGTGGTGATTGACAGAGTTGAAAGCCTTGGTCAGGTCGATGAATACGGCTGCACAGTAATGTCTCTTATCGATGGCGGTTAAGATATCGTTTAGGACCTTGAGCGTGGCTGAGGTGCACCCATGACCAGCTCTGAAACCAGATTGCATAGCGGAGAAAGGTACGGTGGGATTCGAAATGGTCGGTGATCTGTTTGTTAACTTGGCTTTCGAAGACCTTAGAAAGGCAGGGTAGGATAGATATAGGTCTGTAGCAGTTTGGGTCTAGAGTGTCACCCCCTTTGAAGAGGGGGATGACTGCGGCAGCTTTCCAATCTTTGGGGATCTTAGACGATACGAACGAGAGGTTGAACAGTCTAGTAATAGGGGTTGCAACAATTGTGGTGGTTAATTTTAGAAAGAGAGGGTCCAGATGGTTCAGTATGTGGTGTGTAGATTGATGAAAACAAACAAGAGGCTGTAACTTAACAAAATGTGGAAAGTCAAGGGTTCAGAATACTTTCCGAATGCTCTGTATCTAATGGTATACAGTGGGGCAAAAAAGTATTTAGTCAGCCACCAATTGTGCAAGTTCTCCCACTTAAAAAGATGAGAGAGGCCTGTAATTTTCATCATAGGTACACTTCAACTATGACAGACAAAATGAGAAAAAAAATCCAGAAAATTACATTGTAGGATTTTTAATTAATTTATTTGCAAATTATGGTGGAAAATAAGTATTTGGTCACCTACAAACAAGCAAGATTTCTGGCTCTCACAGACCTGTAACTTCTTCTTTAAGAGGCTCCTCTGTCCTCCACTCGTTACCTGTATTAATGGCACCTGTTTGAACTTGTTATCAGTATAAAGTAAAACAATATGTAAACACTATGTACATAGGGCAGCAGTCTCTAATGTACACAGTACAGTACCGGGTGGTAGCCGGCTAGTAAACAATGACTAAGATTTAGGGCAAGGTACTGGGCAGAGACTGGCTAGTGATGACTGTTTAACAGTCTAATGGCCTGGAAATAGCGTGATCTCTCTGCTGTCTCCCGTAGTTAACGATCAGCTCCTTTGTTTTGTTTACGTTGAGGGAGAGGTTATTTTCCTGGCAACACTACGCCATGGCCCTCACCTCCTCCCTGTAGGATGTCTCGTCGTTGTTGGTAATCAGGCCTACCACTGCTGTGTTATCAGCAAACTTGATGATTGAGTTGGAGGCCTTTTGTGGGGCCACCGTGTTGAGGATCAGTGTAGTGGAGGTGTTGTTTCCTACCTTCACCACCTGGGGGCGGCCCGTCAGGAAGTCCAGGACCCAGTTGCACAGGGCAGGGTTCAGACCCAGGGCCTCCAGCTTAATGATGCGCTTGGAGAGTACTATGGTGTTGAAGGCTGAGCTATAGTCAATGACCAGCATTCTGACATCCTCTTGTCCAGATGGGACAGGGCAGTGTGCAGTGCATTGGAGATTGCATCGTCTGTGGATCTATTCGGGCGGTATGCAAATTGGAGTGGGTCTAGGGTGTCAGGTAAGGTAGAGGTGATATGATCCTTAACTAGCCTCTCAAAGCACTTCACGATGACAGAAGTGAGTGTTACTGGGCGATAGTCATTTAGTTCAGTTACCTTTGCTTTCTTGGGTACAGGAACAATGGTGGCCATTTTGAAGCAAGTGGGGACAGCAGACTGGGATTGAATATTTGAAGGGGTTGTTTGATCATCTTTCTCACCACTAATTTCAGGTTCAGATGATGTGAGGTGTTTAACAGACAGGCCCTTCGCCCTCATTAATGCATGGATCTACAGTACTGTATCTGTCTAGCAGCATGTGGTAGGTTGTTAGGGTTACGTAGCATGCTTTTGTTTGTCTCCAGCTCACTCTGTTCCACACCATCAGTAGTGATTTCTCTCTCTCAAGTCTCCACTAGCAGTATTTCTCTGTTGGGGTATAAGCTAGAAGCAGTCTATCTGCTGTTAGCTCCACGTAGTGTTAGCTCAACACTGCAGCTGCAGGAGAGGAAACACTGAAAACCCGGCTTCTCCCGAGGGATCTCATTCGCTCTGCACCACTTCACCTGAGTTCCTTCCAGAACTTCCCGTAGTGCTGACAGTCCTACAGTCCCATGTTGTTACAATACAGCATCCAGACAGATCTATTTATAAACCAGCCATATCCAGATGTTTCATTATTCAGACGTAAAACAGACTTTTCTCTTTAGGATTGTCGCTCTTGGGACACCGTAGAGCACTTTGCTCTCCATTCTGCCGCCCTTTACTGTATGTGAGAGGAAAAAGTATAGAAACAGCTATGCTACAAATAAACCCAGATCTATTTTCCACTCTAGGAAGTCATTCATTGTGTTTTCCAGGGTTACATATCACAAACACTTGTCTCATTGGTTGTCAATATCACAAACACTTGTCTCATTGGTTGTCAATATCACAAACACTTGTCTCATTGGTTGTCAATATTACAGAAATTTCAGCTAGAAACATATTAACCAGCTGTTTCTGACATAGTAAAGACTCCAGATGACTCTGCTGTTGCATCAAACAGACTCCAGATGACTCTGCTGTTGCATCAAACAGACTCCAGATGACTGCTGTTGAATCAAACAGACTCCAGATGACTCTGCTGTTGCATCAAACAGACTCCAGATGACTCTGCTGTTGCATCAAACAGACTCCAGACGACTCTGCTGTTGCATCAAACAGACTCCAGATGACTCTGCTGTTGCATCAAACAGACTCCAGATGACTCTGCTGTTGCATCAAACAGACTCCAGATGACTCTGCTGTTGCATCAAACAGACTCCAGATGACTCTGCTGTTGCATCAAACAGACTCCAGATGACTCTGCTGTTGCATCAAACAGACTCCAGATGACTCTGCTGTTGCATCAAACAGACTCCAGATGACTCTGCTGTTGCATCAAACAGACTCCAGATGACTGCTGTTGAATCAAACAGACTCCAGATGACTCTGCTGTTGCATCAAACAGACTCCAGATGACTCTGCTGTTGCATCAAACAGACTCCAGACGACTCTGCTGTTGCATCAAACAGACTCCAGATGACTCTGCTGTTGCATCAAACAGACTCCAGATGACTCTGCTGTTGCATCAAACAGACTCCAGATGACTCTGCTGTTGCATCAAACAGACTCCAGATGACTCTGCTGTTGCATCAAACAGACTCCAGATGACTCTGCTGTTGCATCAAACAGACTCCAGATGACTCTGCTGTTGCATCAAACAGACTCCAGATGACTCTGCTGTTGCATCAAACAGACTCCAGACGACTCTGCTGTTGCATCAAACAGACTCCAGATGACTCTGCTGTTGAATCAAACAGACTCCAGATGACTCTGCTGTTGCATCAAACAGACTCCAGACGACTCTGCTGTTGCATCAAACAGACTCCAGATGACTCTGCTGTTGCATCAAACAGACTCCAGATGACTCTGCTGTTGCATCAAACAGACTCCAGATGACTCTGCTGTTGCATCAAACAGACTCCAGACGACTCTGCTGTTGCATCAAACAGACTCCAGACGACTCTGCTGTTGCATCAAACAGACTCCAGACGACTCTGCTGTTGAATCAAACAGACTCCAGACGACTCTGCTGTTGCATCAAACAGACTCCAGATGACTCTGCTGTTGCATCAAACAGACTCCAGACGACTCTGCTGTTGCATCAAACAGACTCCAGATGACTCTGCTGTTGCATCAAACAGACTCCAGATGACTCTGCTGTTGCATCAAACAGACTCCAGACGACTCTGCTGTTGAATCAAACAGACTCCAGACGACTCTGCTGTTGAATCAAACAGACTCCAGACGACTCTGCTGTTGCATCAAACAGACTCCAGACGACTCTGCTGTTGAATCAAACAGACTCCAGATGACTCTGCTGTTGAATCAAACAGACTCCAGACGACTCTGCTGTTGCATCAAACAGACTCCAGATGACTCTGCTGTTGAATCAAACAGACTCCAGACGACTCTGCTGTTGCATCAAACAGACTCCAGATGACTCTGCTGTTGCATCAAACAGACTCCAGACGACTCTGCTGTTGCATCAAACAGACTCCAGACGACTCTGCTGTTGAATCAAACAGACTCCAGACGACTCTGCTGTTGAATCAAACAGACTCCAGACGACTCTGCTGTTGCATCAAACAGACTCCAGACGACTCTGCTGTTGAATCAAACAGACTCCAGACGACTCTGCTGTTGAATCAAACAGACTCCAGACGACTCTGCTGTTGCATCAAACAGACTCCAGACGACTCTGCTGTTGCATCAAACAGACTCCAGACGACTCTGCTGTTGCATCAAACAGACTCCAGACGACTCTGCTGTTGCATCAAACAGACTCCAGATGACTCTGCTGTTGAATCAAACAGACTCCAGACGACTCTGCTGTTGCATCAAACAGACTCCAGACGACTCTGCTGTTGCATCAAACAGACTCCAGACGACTCTGCTGTTGCATCAAACAGACTCCAGACGACTCTGCTGTTGAATCAAACAGACTCCAGATGACTCTGCTGTTGCATCAAACAGACTCCAGACGACTCTGCTGTTGAATCAAACAGACTCCAGATGACTCTGCTGTTGCATCAAACAGACTCCAGATGACTCTGCTGTTGCATCAAACAGACTCCAGACGACTCTGCTGTTGCATCAAACAGACTCCAGACGACTCTGCTGTTGCATCAAACAGACTCCAGACGACTCTGCTGTTGCATCAAACAGACTCCAGACGACTCTGCTGTTGCATCAAACAGACTCCAGACGACTCTGCTGTTGCATCAAACAGACTCCAGATGACTCTGCTGTTGAATCAAACAGACTCCAGACGACTCTGCTGTTGCATCAAACAGACTCCAGACGACTCTGCTGTTGCATCAAACAGACTCCAGATGACTCTGCTGTTGAATCAAACAGACTCCAGACGACTCTGCTGTTGCATCAAACAGACTCCAGACGACTCTGCTGTTGCATCAAACAGACTCCAGACGACTCTGCTGTTGCATCAAACAGACTCCAGACGACTCTGCTGTTGCATCAAACAGACTCCAGACGACTCTGCTGTTGCATCAAACAGACTCCAGACGACTCTGCTGTTGCATCAAACAGACTCCAGACGACTCTGCTGTTGCATCAAACAGACTCCAGACGACTCTGCTGTTGAATCAAACAGACTCCAGATGACTCTGCTGTTGCATCAAACAGACTCCAGACGACTCTGCTGTTGCATCAAACAGACTCCAGACGACTCTGCTGTTGCATCAAACAGACTCCAGACGACTCTGCTGTTGCATCAAACAGACTCCAGACGACTCTGCTGTTGCATCAAACAGACTCCAGACGACTCTGCTGTTGAATCAAACAGACTCCAGATGACTCTGCTGTTGCATCAAACAGACTCCAGATGACTCTGCTGTTGCATCAAACAGACTCCAGACGACTCTGCTGTTGCATCAAACAGACTCCAGACGACTCTGCTGTTGCATCAAACAGACTCCAGACGACTCTGCTGTTGCATCAAACAGACTCCAGACGACTCTGCTGTTGCATCAAACAGACTCCAGATGACTCTGCTGTTGCATCAAACAGACTCCAGACGACTCTGCTGTTGCATCAAACAGACTCCAGACGACTCTGCTGTTGCATCAAACAGACTCCAGACGACTCTGCTGTTGCATCAAACAGACTCCAGACGACTCTGCTGTTGCATCAAACAGACTCCAGATGACTCTGCTGTTGAATCAAACAGACTCCAGACGACTCTGCTGTTGCATCAAACAGACTCCAGACGACTCTGCTGTTGCATCAAACAGACTCCAGACGACTCTGCTGTTGCATCAAACAGACTCCAGACGACTCTGCTGTTGCATCAAACAGACTCCAGACGACTCTGCTGTTGCATCAAACAGACTCCAGACGACTCTGCTGTTGCATCAAACAGACTCCAGACGACTCTGCTGTTGCATCAAACAGACTCCAGACGACTCTGCTGTTGCATCAAACAGACTCCAGACGACTCTGCTGTTGCATCAAACAGACTCCAGACGACTCTGCTGTTGCATCAAACAGACTCCAGATGACTCTGCTGTTGAATCAAACAGACTCCAGACGACTCTGCTGTTGCATCAAACAGACTCCAGACGACTCTGCTGTTGCATCAAACAGACTCCAGACGACTCTGCTGTTGCATCAAACAGACTCCAGACGACTCTGCTGTTGCATCAAACAGACTCCAGACGACTCTGCTGTTGCATCAAACAGACTCCAGACGACTCTGCTGTTGCATCAAACAGACTCCAGACGACTCTGCTGTTGCATCAAACAGACTCCAGATGACTCTGCTGTTGCATCAAACAGACTCCAGATGACTCTGCTGTTGCATCAAACAGACTCCAGATGACTCTGCTGTTGCATCAAACAGACTCCAGATGACTCTGCTGTTGCATCAAACAGACTCCAGACGACTCTGCTGTTGCATCAAACAGACTCCAGATGACTCTGCTGTTGCATCAAACAGACTCCAGACGACTCTGCTGTTGCATCAAACAGACTCCAGATGACTCTGCTGTTGCATCAAACAGACTCCAGATGACTCTGCTGTTGCATCAAACAGACTCCAGATGACTCTGCTGTTGCATCAAACAGACTCCAGATGACTCTGCTGTTGCATCAAACAGACTCCAGACGACTCTGCTGTTGCATCAAACAGACTCCAGATGACTCTGCTGTTGCATCAAACAGACTCCAGACGACTCTGCTGTTGCATCAAACAGACTCCAGATGACTCTGCTGTTGCATCAAACAGACTCCAGATGACTCTGCTGTTGAATCAAACAGACTCCAGACGACTCTGCTGTTGCATCAAACAGACTCCAGATGACTCTGCTGTTGCATCAAACAGACTCCAGATGACTCTGCTGTTGCATCAAACAGACTCCAGACCACTCTGCTGTTGCATCAAACAGACTCCAGACGACTCTGCTGTTGCATCAAACAGACTCCAGACGACTCTGCTGTTGCATCAAACAGACTCCAGACGACTCTGCTGTTGCATCAAACAGACTCCAGACGACTCTGCTGTTGCATCAAACAGACTCCAGACGACTCTGCTGTTGCATCAAACAGACTCCAGACGACTCTGCTGTTGCATCAAACAGACTCCAGATGACTCTGCTGTTGCATCAAACAGACTCCAGACGACTCTGCTGTTGCATCAAACAGACTCCAGACGACTCTGCTGTTGCATCAAACAGACTCCAGACGACTCTGCTGTTGCATCAAACAGACTCCAGATGACTCTGCTGTTGCATCAAACAGACTCCAGATGACTCTGCTGTTGCATCAAACAGACTCCAGATGACTCTGCTGTTGCATCAAACAGACTCCAGACCACTCTGCTGTTGCATCAAACAGACTCCAGACCACTCTGCTGTTGCATCAAACAGACTCCAGACCACTCTGCTGTTGCATCAAACAGACTCCAGATGACTCTGCTGTTGCATCAAACAGACTCCAGATGACTCTGCTGTTGCATCAAACAGACTCCAGACCACTCTGCTGTTGCATCAAACAGACTCCAGACGACTCTGCTGTTGCATCAAACAGACTCCAGACGACTCTGCTGTTGCATCAAACAGACTCCAGACGACTCTGCTGTTGCATCAAACAGACTCCAGACGACTCTGCTGTTGCATCAAACAGACTCCAGACGACTCTGCTGTTGCATCAAACAGACTCCAGACGACTCTGCTGTTGCATCAAACAGACTCCAGACTGACTCTGCTGTTGCATCAAACAGACTCCAGACGACTCTGCTGTTGCATCAAACAGACTCCAGACGACTCTGCTGTTGCATCAAACAGACTCCAGATGACTCTGCTGTTGCATCAAACAGACTCCAGATGACTCTGCTGTTGCATCAAACAGACTCCAGATGACTCTGCTGTTGCATCAAACAGACTCCAGACCACTCTGCTGTTGCATCAAACAGACTCCAGACCACTCTGCTGTTGCATCAAACAGACTCCAGACGACTCTGCTGTTGCATCAAACAGACTCCAGACGACTCTGCTGTTGCATCAAACAGACTCCAGACGACTCTGCTGTTGCATCAAACAGACTCCAGACGACTCTGCTGTTGCATCAAACAGACTCCAGATGACTCTGCTGTTGCATCAAACAGACTCCAGACGACTCTGCTGTTGCATCAAACAGACTCCAGATGACTCTGCTGTTGCATCAAACAGACTCCAGACGACTCTGCTGTTGCATCAAACAGACTCCAGATGACTCTGCTGTTGCATCAAACAGACTCCAGACCACTCTGCTGTTGCATCAAACAGACTCCAGACCACTCTGCTGTTGCATCAAACAGACTCCAGACGACTCTGCTGTTGCATCAAACAGACTCCAGACGACTCTGCTGTTGCATCAAACAGACTCCAGACGACTCTGCTGTTGCATCAAACAGACTCCAGACCACTCTGCTGTTGCATCAAACAGACTCCAGACGACTCTGCTGTTGCATCAAACAGACTCCAGACGACTCTGCTGTTGCATCAAACAGACTCCAGACGACTCTGCTGTTGCATCAAACAGACTCCAGACGACTCTGC
Source organism: Salvelinus namaycush (assembly GCF_016432855.1). NCBI lineage: Eukaryota > Metazoa > Chordata > Actinopteri > Salmoniformes > Salmonidae > Salvelinus > Salvelinus namaycush. The sequence continues at coordinate 22,500 of NW_024059770.1, forward strand.
TGTTGCATCAAACAGACTCCAGACGACTCTGCTGTTGCATCAAACAGACTCCAGACGACTCTGCTGTTGCATCAAACAGACTCCAGACGACTCTGCTGTTGCATCAAACAGACTCCAGACGACTCTGCTGTTGCATCAAACAGACTCCAGACGACTCTGCTGTTGCATCAAACAGACTCCAGACGACTCTGCTGTTGCATCAAACAGACTCCAGACGACTCTGCTGTTGCATCAAACAGACTCCAGACGACTCTGCTGTTGCATCAAACAGACTCCAGACGACTCTGCTGTTGCATCAAACAGACTCCAGACGACTCTGCTGTTGCATCAAACAGACTCCAGACGACTCTGCTGTTGCATCAAACAGACTCCAGACGACTCTGCTGTTGCATCAAACAGACTCCAGATGACTCTGCTGTTGCATCAAACAGACTCCAGACGACTCTGCTGTTGCATCAAACAGACTCCAGACGACTCTGCTGTTGCATCAAACAGACTCCAGACGACTCTGCTGTTGCATCAAACAGACTCCAGACGACTCTGCTGTTGCATCAAACAGACTCCAGACGACTCTGCTGTTGCATCAAACAGACTCCAGATGACTCTGCTGTTGCATCAAACAGACTCCAGACGACTCTGCTGTTGCATCAAACAGACTCCAGACGACTCTGCTGTTGCATCAAACAGACTCCAGACCAATGATGGTTTCCTACCTTATTTTCTACAGCCATCAAAGTAGTTTGATGCAACAAGGTTAACGTTTGTCAAACTAGACTAAATTATTCTTTATTGATTATGTCAGAGACAGCTGGTTAATGTGTTTCTAGCTGAAATTTCTATATTGTTGACAACCAATGAGACAAGTATTTGTGATATGTAACCTATGTATGTGTAATATGTAACCTATGTATGTGTAATATGTAACCTATGTATGTGTAATATGTAACCTATGTATGTGTAATATGTAACCTATGTATGTGTAATATGTAACCTATGTATGTGTAATATGTAACCTATGTATGTGTAATATGTAACCTATGTATGTGTAATATGTAACCTATGTATGTGTAATATGTAACCTATGTATGTGTAATATGTAACCTATGTATGTGTAATATGTAACCTATGTATGTGTAATATGTAACCTATGTATGTGTAATATGTAACCTATGTATGTGTAATATGTAACCTATGTATGTGTAATATGTAACCTATGTATGTGTAATATGTAACCTATGTATGTGTAATATGTAACCTATGTATGTGTAATATGTAACCTATGTATGTGTAATATGTAACCTATGTATGTGTAATATGTAACCTATGTATGTGTAATATGTAACCTATGTATGTGTAATATGTAACCTATGTATGTGTAATATGTAACCTATGTATGTGTAATATGTAACCTATGTATGTGTAATATGTAATGTAAGGCCATGTGGCAAACAATACCGCGAGCACTAGGGATGGAGGTGTGATCGGGCAGATGAGATGTAGTCAGTGTTCGTGTGAGTCTGTAAATTGTTGTTCGCATGTATGCGTTTGTATCTGGAGTGAAATTATATAAATAAAATAAAGAAAGCCCTGTCAATACACACGTCTCCTTTTCAGTACCAATTTATAGATTAAAAAATATTCTGATCTTGTATATTATTTAGGGTTAGGAAAATATTTATGAATATCCAAAAACAGATTTGGAGAGCATTTATGCCTGAAATATACACCGTTCAAAAGTGTGGGGTCACTTAGAAATGTCCTTGTTTTTGAAAGAAAAGCAAATCAAATCAAATGTATTTATATAGCCCTTCTTACATCAGCTGATATCTCAAAGTGCTGTACAGAAACCCAGCCTAATACCCCAAACAGCAAGCAATGCAGGTGTAGAAGCACGGTGGCTAGGAAAAACTCCCTAGAAAGGCCAAAACCTAGGAAGAAACCTAGAGAGGAACCAGGCTATGAGGGGTGGCCAGTCCTTTTCTGGCTGTGCCGGGTGGAGATTATAACAGAACATGGCCAAGATGTTCAAATGTTCATAAATGACCAGCATGGTCAAATAATAATTCATAATCAAATAATAATAATCACAGTGGTTGTCGAGGGTGCAACAGGTCAGTACGTCAGGAGTAAATTTCAGTTGGCTTTTAATGTCCCAAACTCATTAAGAGTATCTCTACCACTCCTGCGGTCTCTAGAGAGTTGAAAACAGCAGGTCTGGGACAGGTAGCACGTCCGGTGGACAGGTCAGGGTTCCATAGCTGCAGGCAGAACAGTTGAAACTAGAACAGCAGCACGGCCAGGTGGACTGTGGACAGCAAGGAGTCATCATGCCAGGTAGTCCTGAGGCATGGTCCTAGGGCTCATGGTCCTAGGGCTCAAGATATAACAGACTGACCCTAGCCCCCCGACACATAAACTACTGCAGCGTAAATACTGTAGGCTGAGACAGAAGGGGTCAGGAGACACTGTGGCCCCATCCGATGATACCCCCGGATAGGGCCAAACAGGCAGGATATAACCCCACCCACTTTGCCAAAGCACAGCCCCCACACCACTAGAGGGATATATTCAACCACCAACTTACCATCCTGAGACAAGGCCGAGTATAGCCCACAAAGATCTCCGCCACGGCACAACCCAAGGGGGTGCTCCAACCCAGACAGGAAGACCACGTCAGTGACTCAACCACTCAAGTGACGCACCCCTCCTAGGGACGGCATGAAAGAGCACCAGTAAGTCAGTGACTCAGCCCCTGTAATAGGGTTAGAGGCAGAGTATCCCAGTGGAGATAGGGGAACCGGCCAGGCAGAGACAGCAAGGACGGTTCGTTGCTCCAGAGCCTTTCCGTTCACCTTCACACTCCTGGGCCAGACTACACTCAATCATAGGACCTACTGAAGAGATAAGTCTTCATTAAAGACAAAGGTTGAGACTGAGTCTGCTACTCAATGACTACTGAATGTCACGCCTGCTCCCGCTCCCCCTCTCTGGCGCTTGAGGGTGCCAGGCAGCCCATCATTACCTTTCACCATCGTTATGCACATCAGCACTTCATGGGACTCACATGGACTCTATTAACTTAATTGCCTACCCTATATCTGTCACTTCCTCAGTTTCTTCCCCATGTTTGAAATGATGTTTTGTTCCCCTTGTCCAGATGCTGTCCTTGTTTTGTTTCATGTCCGTTATTTATTAAATATTCACTCCCTGTACTTGCTTCTCGTCTCCCAGCGTCTGTCCTTACACTGAAAATACTACCACTACTATAACTCTGGTCTGTGTTAATCGGTGTTAAATTAAGGGGAGAAACATTTACATCAGAACCTCAAATCTCTACGATCAATGTAGGACAGGGATGAAGCGCAGCTTTGAGTCTGTGGCAAAATATACACAGCTGAACTTTACCCAGTCTAATCCAGCCATAGTCTGATATAAACTTTACTCTGCTTTACGGGTCCTTTACCTGTAAACAGAACACCCCGAGGGAGCTTAAAAAACTTCTCCAGCTTCTGACCTCTGACCAGCAGCATTGACCATCTGAGCCAGACAGCTCCAGTGTTGTTTGGTCATTCAGTTGTCTTATCCAGAGCGATTTACAGGAGCAATCGATGTACCGTTGCTCAAGGTTACTGGCCCAACGCTCTTAACCGCTAGGCTACCTGCACACCAACAACCATTTCTCTCTCTCCACCACATGGCACCCAGATGTCCCAAACCCAATGAGGGCTAGCCACGCCCTTCCTTTTATCAATTCCAACCAGGAAATGGCCTCAGAGTATCCCTGAGAGTATAGCTAAATATCCACCCCTAGTGGGTATGGAGTGTGATTATGTGAACGTGTTGTCTAAATACATCGTAAAAACTAAAAATTCCTAACAACAGTCACACAACCAAGGCCTACATGGTTCTTTAAATATTTTATTTGCAATGGTTTGAGTGGTGAACACTTTAAAACCTTCACGGAAAATTCAGTTTTCTGCCAATATAACAAACTATTTCCCATCTATATGTACATGGAAATGAAAAGGACAGCATATCAAAAGTAAAGAGTGGTTTTGTTTGTTAACATCAACATAATAAGCTAATAACAACTTGTTGTTGACGTGTAGTCCTAGTGAGTAACATGTAGCATGTTATGGTGCGTTTACACACTGGTGCATAATGTTACTCGTGCTGCATGCACTCAACAGAATCAATTTCAAAAAGACGATATGGAATCATAGTATTCAGTTAAACAACATCCAGTTCTCTAGCAACATGTATGTATGTACTTTTTAAAAACACAAGTGAATACACAGGTTTTATACTGGAAAAATTACTACACAATTAAAATAGTTGTTAACTCTGTGTCTTATTGGACTGTTTACAATATTATTTCACATAATTCATAATGACCATGCCAGCAATAACTGAAAATAAATGATCAATTAAACACTTTGTTAAAATATCATCAGTTTGAGCACAGTAAAGTACATTGTTGATTATGAGAACGTATAAGAGGTACTTTGGCAAATACACAGCTGCAGATACACAGATACACTAAAAAGACTGCAAACACACACACACACACACAAACACACACACACAGAGAGATGAGGGACAGAGATTTGAGGCTTCAATCGTTTTTCAGCATCATCATCAAAACGTTAAACGTTTCAAATGAACATAAATATTCACATAGGAATGTAAAAACTTCATCAAGCTTTTATTAAAATGTAGCCAGCTCCACCAGCGAACCCTAACACTAAGAGCTAGCAATATCAGCTAACCCTAACAGCTAGCTATACTAGCTAACACTAATAGCTAGCTATACCAGCTAACACTAACAGCTAACTATACCAGCTAACACTAATAGCTAACTATACCAGCTAACACTAACAGCTAGCTATATCAGCTAACACACACACAAAAAAATGTTTTATTTCACCTTTATTTAACTAGACTAGTCAGTGAAAAACAAATTCATATTTACAATGACGGCCTACACCAGTGCTGGGCCAATTGTGCGCCGCCCTATGGGACTCCCAATCACGGACAGTTGTGATACAACCTGGATTCGAACCAGGGACTGTAGTGATGCCTCAAGCACTGAGATGCAGTGCCTTAGACCGTTGCAGGAGCTATGCCAGCTAACACTAACAGCGAGCTATACTAGTGAACACTAACAGCTAGATATACCAGCTAACACTAACCCTAACAGCTAGCTATATCAACTAACCCTAACCCTAACAGCTAGCTATATCAACTAACCCTAACAGCTAGCTATATCAACTAACCCTAACAGCTAGCTATATCAACTAACCCTAACAGCTAGCTATATCAACTAACCCTAACAGCTAGCTATATCAACTAACCCTAACCCTAACAGCTAGCTATATCAACTAACCCTAACAGCTAGCTATATCAACTAACCCTAACAGCTAGCTATATCAACTAACCCTAACAGCTAGCTATATCAACTAACCCTAACAGCTAGCTATATCAACTAACCCTAACCCTAACAGCTAGCTATATCAACTAACCCTAACAGCTAGCTATATCAACTAACCCTCACCCTAACAGCTAGCTATATCAACTAACCCTAACAGCTAGCTATATCAACTAACCCTAACCCTAACAGCTAGCTATATCAACTAACCCTAACAGCTAGCTATATCAACTAACCCTAACCCTAACAGCTAGCTATATCAACTAACCCTAACAGCTAGCTATATCAACTAACCCTAACCCTAACAGCTAGCTATATCAACTAACCCTCACCCTAACAGCTAGCTATATCAACTAACCCTAACAGCTAGCTATATCAACTAACCCTCACCCTAACAGCTAGCTATATCAACTAACCCTAACAGCTAGCTATATCAACTAACACTAACCCTAACAGCTAGCTATATCAACTAACCCTAACCCTAACAGCTAGCTATATCAACTAACCCTAACAGCTAGCTATATCAACTAACCCTAACCCTAACAGCTAGCTATATCAACTAAACCTAACCCTAACCCTAACCCTAACCCTAACCAACTAACCCTAACAGCTAGCTATATCAACTAACCCTAACAGCTAGCTATATCAACTAACCCTAACAGCTAGCTATATCAACTAACCCTAACAGCTAGCTATATCAACTAACCCTAACAGCTAGCTATATCAACTAACCCTAACAGCTAGCTATATCAACTAACCCTAACAGCTAGCTATATCAACTAACCCTAACAGCTAGCTATATCAACTAACCCTAACAGCTAGCTATATCAACTAACCCTAACAGCTAGCTATATCAACTAACCCTAACCCTAACAGCTAGCTATATCAACTAACCCTAACAGCTAGCTATATCAACTAACCCTAACAGCTAGCTATATCAACTAACCCTAACAGCTAGCTATATCAACTAACCCTAACCCTAACCGCTAGCTATATCAACTAACCCTAACCCTAACAGCTAGCTATATCAACTAACCCTAACCCTAACAGCTAGCTATATCAACTAACCCTAACCCTAACAGCTAGCTATATCAACTAACCCTAACCCTAACAGCTAGCTATATCAACTAACCCTAACAGCTAGCTATATCAACTAACCCTAACAGCTAGCTATATCAACTAACCCTAACCCTAACCGCTAGCTATATCAACTAACCCTAACCCTAACAGCTAGCTATATCAACTAACCCTAACCCTAACAGCTAGCTATATCAACTAACCCTAACAGCTAGCTATATCAACTAACCCTAACCGTAACAGCTAGCTATATCAACTAACCCTCACCCTAACAGCTAGCTATATCAACTAACCCTAACAGCTAGCTATATCAACTAACCCTAACAGCTAGCTATATCAACTAACCCTAACCCTAACAGCTAGCTATATCAACTAACCCTAACCCTAACAGCTAGCTATATCAACTAACCCTAACAGCTAGCTATATCAACTAACCCTAACAGCTAGCTATATCAACTAACCCTAACCCTAACCGCTAGCTATATCAACTAACCCTAACCCTAACAGCTAGCTATATCAACTAACCCTAACCCTAACAGCTAGCTATATCAACTAACCCTAACAGCTAGCTATATCAACTAACCCTAACCCTAACCGCTAGCTATATCAACTAACCCTAACCCTAACAGCTAGCTATATCAACTAACCCTAACCCTAACAGCTAGCTATATCAACTAACCCTAACCCTAACAGCTAGCTATATCAACTAACCCTAACCCTAACAGCTAGCTATATCAACTAACCCTAACAGCTAGCTATATCAACTAACCCTAACAGCTAGCTATATCAACTAACCCTAACCCTAACAGCTAGCTATATCAACTAACCCTAACCCTAACAGCTAGCTATATCAACTAACCCTAACAGCTAGCTATATCAACTAACCCTAACAGCTAGCTATATCAACTAACCCTAACCCTAACCGCTAGCTATATCAACTAACCCTAACCCTAACAGCTAGCTATATCAACTAACCCTAACCCTAACAGCTAGCTATATCAACTAACCCTAACAGCTAGCTATATCAACTAACCCTAACCCTAACCGCTAGCTATATCAACTAACCCTAACCCTAACAGCTAGCTATATCAACTAACCCTAACCCTAACAGCTAGCTATATCAACTAACCCTAACCCTAACAGCTAGCTATATCAACTAACCCTAACCCTAACAGCTAGCTATATCAACTAACCCTAACAGCTAGCTATATCAACTAACCCTAACCCTAACAGCTAGCTATATCAACTAACCCTAACCCTAACAGCTAGCTATATCAACTAACCCTAACAGCTAGCTATATCAACTAACCCTAACAGCTAGCTATATCAACTAACCCTAACAGCTAGCTATATCAACTAACCCTAACCCTAACAGCTAGCTATATCAACTAACCCTCACCCTATCTGCTAGTTTGACCAAATAACCCTAACAGCTAGATATACTAGCGAACACTAACAGCTAGCTATACCAGCTAACCCTAACCCAAACAGCTAGGTATATCAGCTAACCCGGACAGCTAGCTATACTAGCTAACACTAAATCTAACAGCTAGCTATATCAGCTAGCCCTAAAAGCTAGCTACATCAGCTAACCCTAACAGCTAGCTATACCAGCTAACACTAACCCTAACAGCTATCTATACTAGCTAACATTAACAGCTAGCTATACTAGCTAACACTAACCCTAACTATACCAGTTTAGCTAACTATACCAGCTAACACTAACAGCTAGCTATACCAGCTAACACTAACAGCTAGCTATACCGACTAACCCTAACCCTGACAGTTAGCTATACTGGCTAACACTAACCCTAATAGCCGACTATACTGGCTAACACTAACCCTAACAGCTATCTATACTAGCTAACACTAACCATAACAACTATCTACATCAGCTAAAACTAACACTAACAGCTATCTATACTAGCTAACACTAACCCTAACAACTATCTACATCAGCTAAAACTAACCATAACAGCTAGCTATACTAACTAACACTAACCATAACAGCTAGCCATACTAGCTAACACTAACACTGACAGCTAGCTAAATCAGCTAACACTAACAGCTGGCTATACTAGCTAACACTAACCCTAACAACTATCTACATCAGCTAAAACTAACACTAACAGCTATCTATACTAGCTAACACTAACAACTAGCTATACTAGCTAACACTATCAGCTAGCTATACTAGCTAAGACTAACACTATCAGCTAGCTATACTAGCTAACACTAACCCTAACAGCTCTATATCAACTAACACTAACTCGAACAGCAAGCTATACTACCGTAGCTAACACTAACCCTAACAACTAGCTATACAAGCTAACACTAACAGCTAGCTATACTGGCTAACACTAACCCTAATAGCCGACTATACTGGCTAACACTAACCCTAACAGCTATCTATACTAGCTAACACTAACAACTAGCTATATCAGCTAACACTAACCCTAACAGCTAGCTAAATCAGCTAACACTTACCCTAACAGCTAGCTATACTTACTAACACTAACCATAACAGCTAGCTATACTAACTAACATAATAGCTAGCCATACTAGCTAACACTAACACTGACAGCTAGCTATACAAGCTAACACTAACAGCTCGCTATACTAGCTAACACTAACCATAACAGCTAGCTATACTGGCTAACACTAACCCTAATAGCTAACTATACCAGCTAAGACTAACCCTAACAGCTATCTATACTAGCTAACACTAACCATAACAACTATCTACATCAGCTAAAACTAACAGCTATCTATACTAGCTAACACTAACAACTA
>NW_024059771.1:0-2500 GCF_016432855.1 Salvelinus namaycush
CTCATTGATCCCCTCAATCTGTCCAGCTTCCATATTCTGGGCAGCGAGAGTCCCTGTTTGCCGTCCTCAGTCTGTCCACCTCAGATGAGTCATTCAGGGTTATTCCAGTGTGATGGTCTCTCTCCAGTAGGCTGGTATAAAGACTAGGGTTGCAAAGGGTTGGAAACTTTTCGGGTAATTTTCCAGAATTCTTCCCATTCTTTCAATGGGAAGTTAAGCCCGGGAATTTGGGGAATTTGTTAACTAGTAAATTTGTTTACTAGTAAATAGTAGCCTACAGCAAAGTGTGTTTAAATAATTTCTAACCTATTAACAATTTCTGCTAGTTAGTATTTGCTACCATGTGGGTTTTAGCTTGCTTGAGCCTGCTAACTGAGGAGTGTTAATTCACCTGTTTCCATACATGTTTTATTTTAAAACATTTAACTTACAAAGGAGATGTTTAATCTTACTGCTTAACTATTTATCTGTACATGGATTTGTATTTGGAATTTTTTTACTCATTTTTTTCTAATCTTTACAGGAAAATGCAACTGGCACTATCTGATGTGTGGAGACATTTCCCTGTAGCTAATGTAGAAGAAAAGGCTGTGTACATTTGCAAATGCTGTGCCAAATCAGCAACAGTTGAAGTCAGAAGTTTACATACACCTTAGCCAAATACATTTAAACATTTAATCCTAGTAAAAAGTCCGTCTTAGGTCAGTTAGGATCACCACTTTATTTTAAGAATGTGAAATCTCAGAATAATAGTAGAGAGAATGATTTATTTCAGCTTTTATTTCTTTCATCACCTTCCCAGTGGGTCAGAAGTTTACATACACTCAATTAGTATTTGGTAGCATTGCCTTTAAATTGTTTAACTTGGGTCAAACGTTTTGGGTAGCCTTCCACAAGCTTCCCACAGTAAGTTGGGTGAATTTTGGCCCATTCCTCCTGACAGAGCTGGTGTAACTGAGTCAGGTTTGTAGGCCTCCTTGCTCGCACACTCTTTTCCAGTTCTGCCCACAAATGTTCTATATGATTGAGGTCAGGGCTTTGTGATGGCCACTCCAATACCTTGACTTTGTTGTCCTTAAGCCATTTTGCCACAACTTTGGAAGAATGCTTGGGGTCATTGTCCATTTGGAAGACCCATTTGCAACCAAGCTTTAACTTCCTGACTGATGGAAAGTTTCCACCTCTGAATATTCCCCAAAATGTGCACCTAAAGACACTGCTGTGGTATGCTGTTACTCCCTTTTGACACAATGACAGACCATCCCTCACCTTACACAAACAGACACACAGCAATATGTGTGTGTGTGTGTGTGTGTGTGTGTGTGTGTGTGTGTGTGTGTGTGTGTGTGTGTGTGTGTGTGTGTGTGTGTGTGTGTGTGTGTGTGTGTGTGTGTGTGTGTGTGTGTGTGTGTGTGTGTGTGTGTGTGTGTGTGTGTGTGTGTGTGTGTGTGTGTGTGTGTCAGACCAGCCAAGCAGCTGATATAAACTGACGTGAAAGGTACCTGTTTCTTCATAGAGCGATGGAGTTATTTATTTGCCAAATGAAGACGGGACACAAACACACACACACCCGTACCACGTAAACAGGCCCCATTGGCACGGTATTCAGGGGGTTGGCAATGTATTTCAGGGGGTTGGCACGGTATTCAGGGTTTTGGCATGCATGGCGATGCATTGCTATAAGACAGGGGAGGCAGTTCTCTGAGTTGCTACTTCAGGAGTGTGTATAACAGAGGGTTTTGACGGAAGGCCTTCGCTGAGGGGCATTGACGTGGGTCTAAATCATGCCATTAACTGTGGGCCCAAGAGATGCCAGCCTAGTGCATTAGTGTGTACAAGGTAACACAAACACCGTGGACTTTTGGCCAGGAGACACGGAAGTGATGGAAGGATGGGGGGAGAAACAGAGGAGGGCTCTGAGGTAGAGCTCTGTGTGTAACAGAGAGGACTTGTAGAGATGAAGCGACGGCAGGAAGCCTAGTGGTTAGAATGTTGGCCCAGTAACCGAAAGGTTGCTAGATCGAATCTGTCGTTCTGCCCCTGAACAAGGCAGTTAACCCACTGTTCCTAGGCCGTCTTTGAAATAAGAATTTGTGCTTAACTGACTTTCCTAGTTAAATAAAGGTTAAATAAAGGTTAAATTTAAAATTTAAAATAATAAAATAAAATGAAACTTGAGAAAATGGGTCTAATTCCACCACTGATATGCAGATGATTGTGAAGCTCCTTGTGTGTCTGTTACATTCAGTGTGTTTGTAATGTATTTATTGATTCCTCATTAGTTCCTGTCAAGGCAGCAGCTACTCTTCCTGGGGTTTATTATGGATCCTCATTAGTTCCTGTCAAGGCAACAGCTACTCTTCCTGGGGTTTATTATGGATCCTCATTAGTTCCTGTCAAGACAACAGCTACTCTTCCTGGGGTTTATTATGGATCCTCATTAGTTCCTGTCAAGACAGCAGCTACTCTTCCTGGGGTTTATTATGGATCCTCATTAGTT
>NW_024059771.1:5000-22500 GCF_016432855.1 Salvelinus namaycush
TGGTGGTATGTCTCTGTGTTGATGGGGGCAGGCATGGTGGTATGTCTCTGTGTTGGTGGGGGCAGGCATGGTGGTATGTCTCTGTGTTGGTGGGGGCAGGTATGGTGGTATGTCTCTGTGTTGGTGGGGGCAGGCATGGTGGTATGTCTCTGTGTTGGTGGGGGCAGGCATGGTGGTATGTCTCTGTGTTGATGGGGGCAGGCATGGTAGTATGTCTCTGTGTTGGTGGGGGCAGGCATGGTGGTATGTATCTGTGTTGGTGGGGGCAGGCATGGTGGTATGTCTCTGTGTTGGTGGGGGCAGGCATGGTGGTATGTATCTGTGTTGGTGGGGGCAGGCATGGTGGTATGTCTCTGTGTTGATGGGGGCAGGCATGGTGGTATGTCTCTGTGTTGGTGGGGGCAGGCATGGTGGTATGTCTCTGTGTTGGTGGGGGCAGGCATGGTGGTATGTCTCTGTGTTGGTGGGGGCAGGCATGGTGGTATGTCTCTGTGTTGATGGGGGCAGGCATGGTAGTATGTCTCTGTGTTGGTGGGGGCAGGCATGGTGGTATGTATCTGTGTTGGTGGGGGCAGGCATGGTGGTATGTCTCTGTGTTGGTGGGGGCAGGCATGGTGGTATGTCTCTGTGTTGGTGGGGGCAGGCATGGTGGTATGTCTCTGTGTTGGTGGGGGCAGGCATGGTGGTATGTCTCTGTGTTGGTGGGGGCAGGCATGGTGGTATGTATCTGTGTTGGTGGGGGCAGGCATGGTGGTATGTCTCTGTGTTGGTGGGGGCAGGCATGGTGGTATGTCTCTGTGTTGGTGGGGGCAGGCATGGTGGTATGTCTCTGTGTTGGTGGGGGCAGGCATGGTGGTATGTCTCTGTGTTGATGGGGGCAGGCATGGTGGTATGTCTCTGTGTTGGTGGGGGCAGGCATGGTGGTATGTCTCTGTGTTGGTGGGGGCAGGCATGGTGGTATGTCTCTGTGTTGGTGGGGGCAGGCATGGTGGTATGTCTCTGTGTTGGTGGGGGCAGGCATGGTGGTATGTATCAGTCTGTGTTGGTGGGGGCAGGCATGGTGGTATGTCTCTGTGTTGATGGGGGCAGGCATGGTGGTATGTCTCTGTGTTGGTGGGGGCAGGCATGGTGGTATGTCTCTGTGTTGGTGGGGGCAGGCATGGTGGTATGTCTCTGTGTTGGTGGGGGCAGGCATGGTGGTATGTCTCTGTGTTGGTGGGGGCAGGCATGGTGGTATGTCTCTGTGTTGATGGGGGCAGGCATGGTGGTATGTCTCTGTGTTGGTGGGGGCAGTCATGGTGGTATGTATCTGTGTTGGTGGGGGCAGGCATGGTGGTATGTCTCTGTGTTGGTGGGGGCAGGCATGGTGGTATGTCTCTGTGTTGGTGGGGGCAGGCATGGTGGTATGTCTCTGTGTTGGTGGGGGCAGGCATGGTGGTATGTCTCTGTGTTGGTGGGGGCAGGCATGGTGGTATGTCTCTGTGTTGGTGGGGGCAGGCATGGTGGTATGTCTCTGTGTTGGTGGGGGCAGGCATGGTGGTATGTCTCTGTGTTGGTGGGGGCAGGCATGGTGGTATGTCTCTGTGTTGATGGGGGCAGGCATGGTGGTATGTCTCTGTGTTGGTGGGGGCAGGCATGGTGGTATGTCTCTGTGTTGGTGGGGGCAGGCATGGTGGTATGTCTCTGTGTTGGTGGGGGCAGGCATGGTGGTATGTCTCTGTGTTGATGGGGCAGGCATGGTGGTATGTCTCTGTGTTGGTGGGGGCAGGCATGGTGGTATGTCTCTGTGTTGGTGGGGGCAGGCATGGTGGTATGTCTCTGTGTTGGTGGGGGCAGGCATGGTGGTATGTCTCTGTGTTGGTGGGGACAGGCATGGTGGTATGTCTCTGTGTTGGTGGGGGCAGGCATGGTGGTATGTCTCTGTGTTGATGGGGGCAGGCATGGTGGTATGTCTCTGTGTTGGTGGGGGCAGGCATGGTGGTATGTCTCTGTGTTGGTGGGGGCAGGCATGGTGGTATGTCTCTGTGTTGGTGGGGGCAGGCATGGTGGTATGTCTCTGTGTTGGTGGGGGAAGGCATGGTGGTATGTCTCTGTGTTGATGGGGGCAGGCATGGTGGTATGTCTCTGTGTTGGTGGGGGCAGGCATGGTGGTATGTCTCTGTGTTGGTGGGGGCAGTCATGGTGGTATGTCTCTGTGTTGATGGGGACAGGCATGGTGGTATGTCTCTGTGTTGGTGGGGGCAGGCATGGTGGTATGTATCAGTCTGTGTTGATGGGGGCAGGCATGGTGGTATGTACAGTCTGTGTTGATGGGGGCAGGCATGGTGGTATGTCTCTGTGTTGGTGGGGGCAGGCATGGTGGTTTGTACAGTCTCTTACAGTTGGTGCTGGGTGACCATGGCCTCCATACTCTTACAGTTGGTGCTGGGTGACCATGGCCTCCATACTCTTACAGTTGGTGCTGGGTGACCATGGCCTCCATACTCTAACAGTTGGTGCTGGGGGACCATGGCCTCTATACTCTTACAGTTGGTGCTGGGTGACCATGGCCTCCATACTCTTACAGTTGGTGCTGGGTGACCATGGCCTCCATACTCTTACAGTTGGTGCTGGGTGACCATGGCCTCCATACTCTTACAGTTGGTGCTGGGTGACCATGGCCTCCATACTCTTACAGTTGGTGCTGGGTGACCATGTCCTCCATACTCTTACAGTGTGTCTTAGCAAGTTTTTCTGTATGGGGCACACAGTTGCACCAGGTGTTTCCCAGGATGCACTGCAGCCATCGTATGTGGAATCGGTTTGAGCTGCTTGTTGTGGCGACTATAAGTGACCCAGGCTTCACAGCTGTAAAGAAGTGTGGTGATGCAGAATGGCTTGATAGATGGTGACTTTGGTATGGAGGTGGCGATCCCAGTTTTGGAAGACCCTGCGTCTGAGTTTCCCTGAAGGCAGCTGATGCTGGCTTGATCCTGTTTTGAATGTCAAGGTCGATGCTGCAGTCCTCCGAGAGGATGCTGCCCGGGTATTTGAAGGACGGGACTATTGCCAGTGATTTGTGTTCAATGGTGAAGACAGGCAAGGTGGGTGGAGGGCTGGATCTCCATTGGCAGACCACCTCTGTCTTGGTGGTGTTGTTAGACAATCCCATCCTGCTATAGACCCTCACAGCCGCTACAAGGACAGACTGAAGGTCTTCCGGAGTGTGGGCCACAAGAGCACAGTCATCAGCATACTGCATCTCAAGAACCCGCTCCGTCAAAACCTCGGTGGCTGCTTGGAGCCTCCTGATGTTCAATAGGTCCACCACAACCCCGATGCTGTCCTCAAGCTCCTTGTGGAGAAGCTGGGTGACACATAGGAGGAAGATGTTAAAGAGGACAGGTGCCAGCACACACCCCTGCCACACACCGATGCCTACTCCAAAGGGCACTGACTCCTGCCCTCCTACGGCCACCTGAGGCATCATCCCATCATGGAACTGGCAAAGGACATTGACACATTTGTCTGGACAGCCACATTTGAGTAGAATGCCTCATAGTAGTTCCCTGCTCACAGTGTCGAAGGCCTTGGAGAGGTCGTCGAAGGCCTTGGGGAGGTCGTCGAAGGCCTTGGAGAGGTCGTCGAAGGCCTTGGGGAGGTCGTCGAAGGCCTTGGAGAGGTCGTCGAAGGCCTTGGGGAGGTCGTCGAAGGCCTTGGAGAGGTCGTCGAAGGCCTTGGAGAGGTCGTCGAAGGCCTTGGAGAGGTCGTTGAAAGCCTTGGAGAGGTCGTCAAAGGCCTTGGAGAGGTCGTCGAAGGCCTTGGAGAGGTCGTCGAAGGCCTTGGGGAGGTCGTCGAAGGCCTTGGAGAGGTCGTTGAAAGCCTTGGAGAGGTCGTTGAAGGCCTTGGAGAGGTCGTCGAAGGCCTTGGAGAGGTCGTGATGTTGTTCACGGCACTTCTCCTGGAGTTGCCGTGTCGTGAACATCATGTCGACTGTAGTCCTGTTCTTTCTGAAGCCTCATTGTGACTCTGGCAGCAGTTCCTCTGTGATGTTGTTCACCAGCCTGTGTAGCATCACCTTGGTCAGGACCTTGCCGGTAACAGCCAGAAGGGATATCCCCCGGCTGTTATCGCAGATGGACTTGTCACCCTTGTTCTTATAGATGGTGACAATTTTTCCATCCCGCCACTGTTGGGGGACGATCTCACACACACATACACACAATCAGCTTTTTCAGTCCTCTCAACCACATCCCTCTTTTTTTAAAAGACAGCCTCACAGAGATTATTTCTCTCCATTCCTTTCTAAAACCACACCACAATCCTCCCCCTTCCCTTCGTTTATTTACTTTTCTCTCCTCCTCCTCCTCTTCTTCATCACTTCTCCTCCTCAGAGTGCTATTTGAGTGTTTCTGACTAGGAACCAGCTGTATCTGTCCCAAATCAAACTGCATATTTGTGTTCATGAAGGTTCAGCCACTGAACTGACTTATTACTGGAAGTCAGGGACAAGGGGAGGTTAGAGGGTTAGAGCGGACACACACACACACACACACACACAGACGGCTACACACACACACACACACGCACGCACACACACACGCGCGTGCACACACACACGCGAAGAAGAGAATAGAACAATGTGGCATGTGGTGAACTTCTCGAAAACATCTTGAAATGTCTTGAAACATCTAAAAACATCTTAAAACATCTTAAAACATCTTGAAATGTCTTGAAACATCTTGAAAACATCTTAAAACATCTTGAAATGTCTTGAAATGTCTTGAAACATCTTAAAACTTCTTGAAATGTCTTGAAATGTCTTGAAAACATCTTGAAATCTCTGTTTTGTGTGCTGTATCCATTCCATCCTCCACTGCTCCTCGCCCCCCCGCTCTAATCTCAACTACAGCTCAACTTTCTCAAGGCAGACCCCAACCACTTCAGCTTCATTTAAAGCGACAGTAATCCTTTCTGCTGGTTCCATATCTCATTACCGTAATGTCTTGGCGTGCCAGAACGGTGCGGGCGATCGAAAGAAACACCTCTGGGAGGGTCCTAATCAGAGACGCATGTCGTTTTGGTATCTGGTGTCTCGGGATGTGAGTGTGAGTGTGGTGGCCAGTTCCCATTCTCTCCACAGACAAAGTCAATTAAGAGATGAGCAGGAATGAGGCTGGTTAAGGAAATGGTTGAGGTTAGAAGGGTTAGGAGGTTGTTAAGACAGCCAGGGCCACAGCAATGTAGAGATGGCTAGCAGCTGATGCACTAGCTGCATGTTAGTGTCTGTCATGATGTGGATGTAATGACCGCTGGCATTTTTACTGTGTCCTTCTCACACCCAGATAGAGACACACACACACACACACACACACACACACACACACACACACACACACACACACACACACACACACACACACACACACACACACACACACACACACACACACACACACACACACACACACACACACACACACACGCACAATCATCATGGTCTATAATGAAGTGGATTTAATTATCACTGGCATTACATTTCTCACACACCAGAGACAGAGACACACACTGACACACCACTGTCTCTGATGTTGTGTCTCTGTCTCTGATGTGTCTCTGTCTCTGATGTGTCTCTGTCTCTGATGTTGTGTCTCTGATGTGTCTCTGTCTCTGATGTGTCTCTGTCTCTGATGTGTCTCTGTCTCTGATGTTGTGTCTCTGTCTCTGATGTGTCTCTGTCTCTGATGTGTCTCTGTCTCTGATGTGTCTCTGTCTCTGATGTGTCTCTGTCTCTGATGTGTCTCTGTCTCTGATGTGTCTCTGTCTCTGATGTGTCTCTGTCTCTGATGTTTCTCTGTCTCTGATGTGTCTCTGTCTCTGATGTTGTGTCTCTGTCTCTGATGTGTCTCTGTCTCTGATGTGTCTCTGTCTCTGATGTTGTGTCTCTGTCTCTGATGTGTCTCTGTCTCTGATGTGTCTCTGTCTCTGATGTGTCTCTGATGTGTCTCTGTCTCTGATGTTGTGTCTCTGTCTCTGATGTTGTGTCTCTGTCTCTGATGTGTCTCTGTCTCTGATGTGTCTCTGTCTCTGATGTGTCTCTGTCTCTGATGTGTCTCTGTCTCTGATGTGTCTCTGTCTCTGATGTGTCTCTGTCTCTGATGTGTCTCTGTCTCTGATGTTGTGTCTCTGTCTCTGATGTTGTGTCTCTGTCTCTGATGTTGTGTCTCTGATGTTGTGTCTCTGTCTCTGATGTTGTGTCTCTGTCTCTGATGTTGTGTCTCTGTCTCTGATGTGTCTCTGTCTCTGATGTGTCTCGAGCCACTTGTGCTGATCCTTTCAAGAACATGGCCACCACATGACCACCACAAGGCCACCACATGGCCAACAAATGGCCACCACATGGCCACCACAAGGCCACCACATGGCCACCGCATGGCCACCACATGGCCACCACAAGGCCACCACATGGCCACCACATGGCCACCACAAGGCCACCACAAGGCCACCACATGGCCACCACATGGCCACCACATAGCCACCACATGGCCAACACATGGCCACCATATGGCCACCACATACCCACCACATGGCCACCACATGGCCAAACCATGGTCAACACATGGCCAACACATGGTCAACACATGGCCAACACATGGTCAACACATGGCCAACACATGGCCACCACATGGCCACCACATGGCCACCACATGGCTACCACATGGCTACCACATGGCCACCACATGGCCACCACATGGCTACCACATGGCCACCACATGGCCACCACATGGCTACCACATGGGTAAATGCTAAAGACAATGCAGAATGTCCACTTGGGTTCTCCATTCAGTCGCCCAGGCCGTCTTCTAATTTCTCATCTGATTCCCATCTCACAGAGGAAAGACAGACAAACTGACAGGCAGAGACAGACAGACAGAGAGACAGAAAGATATACAAAGGACAGACAGAGGACAGGCAGACATACAGACAGAGAGAGAGAGAAACAGACAGACAGACAGACAGACAGACAGACAGACAGACAGACAGACAGACAGACAGACAGACAGACAGACAGACAGACAGACAGACAGGCAGAGAGACAGACAGACAGGCAGAGAGACAGACAGATATGCAGTGAGACAGGCTGACAGGCAGAGAGACAGACAGACAGGCAGAGATACAGACATATATGCAGCGAGACAGACAGACAGGTAGAGAGACAGACAGATAGGCAGAGAGACAGACAGACAGGCAGAGAGACAGACAGACAGGCAGAGAGAGAGAGAGCGAGAGAGAGAGAAAGAGAGAGAGAGAGAGAGAGAGAGAGAGAGAGAGAGAGAGAGAGAGAGAGAGAGAAGGACATACAGACATACAGACAGACAGACAGACAGACATACAGACAGACAGGCAGAGAGACAGACAGGCAGAGAGCAGAGAGACAGACATGTATGCAGACAGACAGACAGACAGACTGGCAGAGAGACAGACAGATATGCAGACAGACAGACAGACAGACAGACAGACAGACAGACAGACAGACAGACAGACAGACAGACAGACAGACAGACAGACAGACAGACAGACAGACAGACAGACAGACCTAGCATCTGGTACCTAGAAGACCCAACATCAAGAGGGAAAAACATAAAAGACAACAACTAAAAAGCCTTATTCATGTCCTCATATGAAACCATGCCAAGAAGAGAGAGAGGGGGGGATGGAGAGAGAGAGAGAGAGAGAGGGGGGGATGGAGAGAGAGAGAGAGAGAGGGGGATGGATAGAGAGAGTGACAGAGAGAGAAAGATGAAGAGAGAGAGGCGGCCTGTGCAGCTGTCCTTGTATATTGATATCATGTGGAGCGACCAGATTTCTCTCCGGGTGAGAGGAGTGTGTGCCACGCCCAGGCCCGGTCCCCTAGTGTGTGTGTCTATGTGTGTGTGTGTGTGTAGTTCCTCCAGGTGGGTTCAGGGTATTGTAGGAAACAGAAATGATCCTCATCCTGCCTGAGAGATGAGAGAGAACAGCCACCAAACAACACACACACACACACACACACACACACACACACACACACACACACACACACACACACACACACACACACACACACACACACACACACACACACACACACACACACACACACACACACACACACAGACGCACACACACACATCAAACACAACAAGCCCACAAACAGGGCCAATAAAAACCCCTTGGAAGTCTATTAGAGACAGGAGAAACACATGGAAGAGATTCCCTTCCCATTTCTCTCTCTTTTCCATCTCTCACAACCACTCTCTGTTTGGCTCTCTGTTCCCTCCCTCATTCCCTTTATCGGCTCCAACTCCTCAATCTGCGTTCCTCATCTGTTCAGATCCTGCAAGACATACACACACACACACACACACGCCCAGATCCAGTTTCAACACTCAGACACCCGCAAAAGAAAAAGATCCCAAAAAAGATCCCAATGCCTTCCTTATTGTGTTCAAATGTCCTAGCCCCTCGCCCCTACCCTCCAAAACCCCCGTTGCCTTAAATGAGCGCTTTGTAGAAGACTACAAACTAACCCCAAGAATAGATTGTTTACATTAGACAGAGAGGAGAGAGAAAGAGAGAGAGAAAGAGAAAGAGAGACAGAGAGAGAGAGAGAGACAGAGAGAGAGAGACAGAGAGAGAGAGAGAGAGAGAGAGACAGAGAGAGAGACAGAGAGAGAGAGAGTGAGACAGAGAGAGAGAGAGAGAGACAGAGAGAGAGATACAGAGAGAGAGACAGAGAGAGAGAGAGAGAGAGACAGAGAGAGACAGAGAGAGAGAGACAGAGAGAGAGAGAGAGAGAGAAAGACAGAGAGAGAGAGAGAGACAGAGAGAGAGAGAGACAGAGAGAGAGACAGAGAGAGAGAGAGAGAGAGAAAGAGACAGAGAGAGAGACAGAGAGAGAGAGAGAGAGAGAGAGAGAGACAGAGAGAGAGACAGAGAAAGAAAGAGAGAAAGAGAGAGAGAGAGAGACAGAGAGAGAGACCGAGAGAGAAACAGAGAGAGAGAGAAAGAGAGAGAGACAGAGAGAGAAAGAGACAGAGAGAGAAAAAGACAGAGAGAGAGAGACAGAGAGAGAGAGAGACAGAGAGAGAGAGAAAGAGAGAGAGACAGAGAGAGAGACAGAGAGAGAGAGAGAGAGAGAGAGAGAGAGAGACAGGGGGAGAGAGATATATCATTTATTTCCACCTATAACAGAACAAGAATGTACCAGGGTAAAGTTGAAGAAGGCACAGAGAGCTATCCCACTGTTAACTAATCTATCTATGACTTCTGTGTGTGTGTATATGTGTGTGTGTGTGTGTGTGTGTGTGTGTGTGTGTGTGTGTGTGTGTGTGTGTGTGTGTGTGTGTGTGTGTGTGTGTGTGTGTGTGTGTGTGTGTGTGTGTGTGCGTGTGCGTGTGCGTGTGTGCGTGCGTGCGTGTGTGTGTGTGCGTGTGTGCGTGTACGTTTTCCTATACTTGAGAGTACCAGAATAGTGAACTAACTATAATTCTGAGAAGTAAGGTCTCGCCCCATGCCTCCCCTCTCTCCCCTTTCTCCCCCTATCCTCCCCTCTCCCCCTTCCCCACCCCTTTCTCCCCCTATCCTCCCCTCTCCCCGTTCCCCACCCCTTTCTCCCCCTATCCTCCCCTCTCTCCCCTTTCTCCCCCTATCCTCCCCTCTCCCCCTTCCCCTACTCAGTGACAGACAGACAGAGAAACATACCATACATTCTTTGTTGAAACTATGATACAATGCTGCTACATATGCCAAGGCAGAGTAGTTGGGAGGTACATATGCCAAGGCAGAGTAGTTGGGAGATACATATGCCAAGGCAGCGTAGTTGGGAGATACATATGCCAAGGCAGAGTAGTTGGGAGATACATATGCCAAGGCAGAGTAGTTAGGAGATACATATGCCAAGGCAGAGTAGTTAGGAGATACATATGCCAAGGCAGAGTAGTGGGGAGATACATATGCCAAGGCAGAGTAGTTGGGAGATACATATGCCAAGGCAGAGTAGTTGGGAGATACATATGCCAAGGCAGAGTAGTTGGGAGATACATATGCCAAGGCAGAGTAGTTAGGAGATACATATGCCAAGGCAGCGTAGTTGGGAGATACATATGCCAAGGCAGAGTAGTTGGGAGATACATATGCCAGGCAGAGTAGTTGGGAGTATATATAATCAACTCAAGTCAAATCATTCTTGTTGGCGTGACTACGATAACTATGATCACAGCCAATGAGTCATTTAATCACGGTTTGGGTTTTTGCAGTAAACACAATGTTGTGTCACAAATGGTATCCTATTCCCTACATAGTGCAATACTTTTGACCAGATGCCTATGGGCCCTGGTGAAAAGTACCCTAGTGCATTATATAGTAGATAGGGTGCCATATTACTTCTGGTTGGTTACGGGAGCTGTCAGGTTGGTGTTCCCAACACATATCCTGCACACCACTGAGAGTTGAAGTAGATCACAGCTGTGGCCCTCTGGCCGCCATTATGGTGCAGTAACTCATAACTGGCGGGCAGCAGCACACACAGAGAGACACAGAATGGATGCCAATGGCCTGCCTGAACTTTGCTCAATGTCTACGGGATCACTTTGTTTCTACCTGCTTATTTCCTTTCTTCTAATCCTCTCATCCTCTCATCCCCTCATCTCATCTCCTCTCATCCTCTCCTCTCTTCTCATCCCCTCCTCTCATCTCATCTCCTCTCATCCTCTCCTCTCCTCTACCCTCTTCTCTTCTCCTCTCCTCCTCTACACTGGTGGGGAAAACCGAGCTGGAATATCAGACCTGATCCAGTGGAAAACAGAACCGGAATATCAGACCTGATCCAGAGGAAAACAGAGCTGGAATATCAGTCCTAATCCAGAGGAAAACAGAGCTGGAATATCAGACCTGATCCAGAGGAAAACAGAGCTGGAATATCAGTCCTGATCCAGAGGAAAACAGAGCTGGAATATCAGACCTGATCCAGAGGGAACAGAGCTGGAATATCAGACCTGATCCAGTGGAAAACAGAACCGGAATATCAGACCTGATCCAGTGGAAAACAGAGCCTGAATATCAGTCCTGATCCAGAGGAAAACAGAGCTGGAATATCAGACCTGATCCAGTGGAAAACAGAGCTGGAATATCAGACCTGATCCAGTGGAAAACAGAACCGGAATATCAGACCTGATCCAGAGGAAACAGAGCTGGAATATCAGACCTGATCCAGAGGAAAACAGAGCTGGAATATCAGACCTGATCCAGTGGAAAACAGAGCTGGAATATCATACCTGATCCAGAGGAAAACAGAGCTGGAATATCAGACCTGATCCAGAGGGAAACAGAGCTGGAATATCAGACCTGATCCAGAGGAAAACAGAACCGGAATATCAGACCTGATCCAGAGGAAAACAGAGCTGGAATATTAGACCTGATCCAGAGTAAAACAGAGCTGGAATATCAGACCTGATCCAGAGGGAAACAGAGCTGGAATATCAGACCTGATCCAGAGGAAAACAGAGCTGGAATATCAGTCCTGATCCAGAGGAAAACAGAGATGGAATATCAGACCTGATCCAGAGGGAACAGAGCTGGAATATCAGACCTGATCCAGAGGAAAACAGAGCCTGAATATCAGACCTGATCCAGAGGGAAACAGAGCTGTAATATCAGACCTGATCCAGAGGAAAACAGAGCTGGAATATCAGACCTGATCCAGTGGAAAACAGAACCGGAATATCAGACCTGATCCAGAGGAAACAGAGCTGGAATATCAGACCTGATCCAGAGGAAAACAGAGCTGGAATATCAGACCTGATCCAGAGGAAAACAGAGCTGGAATATCAGACCTGATCCAGAGGAAAACAGAGCTGGAATATCAGACCTGATCCAGAGGGAAACAGAGCTGGAATATCAGACCTGATCCAGAGGAAAACAGAACCGGAATATGAGACCTGATCCAGTGGAAAACAGAGCTGGAATATCAGACCTGATCCAGAGGAAAACAGAGATGGAATATCAGACCTGATCCAGAGGGAAACAGAGCTGGAATATCAGACCTGATCCAGTGGGAAACAGAGCTGGAATATCAGACCTGATCCAGAGGAAAACAGAGATGGAATATCAGACCTGATCCAGTGGAAAACAGAGCTGGAATATCAGACCTGATCCAGAGGAAAACAGAGCTGGAATATCAGACCTGATCCAGAGGAAAACAGAGCTGGAATATTAGACCTGATCCAGAGTGAAACAGAGCTGGAATATCAGACCTGATCCAGAGGGAAACAGAGATGGAATATCAGACCTGATCCAGAGGGAAACAGAGCTGTAATATCAGACCTGATCCAGAGGAAAACAGAGCTGGAATATCAGACCTGATCCAGAGGAAAACAGAGCTGGAATATCAGACCTGATCCAGAGGGAAACAGAGCCTGAATATCAGACCTGATCCAGAGGAAAACAGAGCTGTTAGAACTTTCACGATGGCTAACCCCATTCCGCACAAATTTACGCAACCGCGACATTCAAACGAGGCTGCAATGAAAACTAACGGAACCGTAGCGACGGTGTTGACATCAGAATCTGGGGTGTGAACTACGTTTCTATTCGAGCGTCGATTGACATGGTAATGGCCCAATAGTATTGGAGAAAAGTTGAAAAAACTGACCCCGTCGACGCTGTATGTTAAATTGTGACGTGTCATGACGTAACGTGCAGCACCCATAATGCAACTAATTCTGTCTTACAGCCTCTCTCCACAAGGTGTAGAGCTTCTCTCACCGTTTAAAAAACAAGAAAGGGACAGGGACAGGGTAAGGGGGGATACCTAGTCATTTTTTGCGTCATCACTGCAAGCTATCAAGCCGCTGTTTACTTCTGAAGATCACTTTAGCCCCGCCCTAAAAACCCGATTCAAATTCGACACAAACCTTCAAATAGGTAACGACACATTATATCGACTCTTTATAGTGTTTTATTTACATTTTATAGGCGATAAGTTGATAACTTGGACAGATCGAGTGAAAAAAGCAGCTTCCCCACCCGTCATTTTTAGAAAGACCCGACGGAGCTCATTGCCTTCTTGAATCACGCAGAGACGGGCATCATGAAGGTCTCCTCATTGATTTGGTTGGAAAGGGGAGAAATTGTGCTTTACAATGGTATTGATACCACAGTTGACCTGGAAGTATTACGTTTTTTGGGGTGCTAAAATAAGGTCAATTGTACGGACCAGCACGATGTACAAAAGTGAGTGAGTTCACGTTATTTGTAGAGATGTAAATCTATTCTACCATGTGTATAAATACAACTATAACCACAATCAGGTTGTTAGACTTATACCTGTATAACTCTTCACCTGGCTGTTAAAGTTACAGTCTCCATAACAACCCCTCACAGACTCTGTGTGTTTCTCTAACATAACAGGGAACTAGTGCAGTCAGGAAGTCATCCCTGAGGTAGACAAGACACAGTAACAGTCTCCATAACAACCCCTCACAGACTCTGTGTGCCTCTCTAACATAACAGGGAACTAGTGCAGTCAGGAAGTCATCCCTGAGGTAGACAAGACACAGTAACAGTCTCCATAACAACCCCTCACAGACTCTGTGTGTCGCTCTAACATAACATACCTTAAGGGACTTCTGAGACGGGAGCCGTATGGTCGGTGAAGAAAGTCCCCAGTGAGGACAGAACATCCCTTGTCTGGTAAATGTCCTGCAGGGTTTCCTAATGTCCTAGTCTGGTCTAACTATAGCTGGTTAATGTCCTAGTCTGGTCTAACTATAGCTGGTTAATGTTCTAGTCTGGTCTAACTATAGCTGGTTAATGTCCTAGTCTGGTCTAACTATAGCTGGTTAATGTCCTAGTCTGGTCTAACTATAGCTGGTTAATGTTCTAGTCTGGTCTAACTATAGCTGGTTAATGTTCTAGTCTGGTCTAACTATAGCTGGTTAATGTCCTAGTCTGGTCTAACTATAGCTGGTTAATGTCCTAGTCTGGTCTAACTATAGCTGGTTAATGTCCTAGTCTGGTCTAACTATAGCTGGTTAATGTCCTAGTCTGGTCTAACTATAGCTGGTTAATGTCCTAGTCTGGTCTAACTATAGCTGGTTAATGTCCTAGTCTGGTCTAACTATAGCTGGTTAATGTCCTAGTCTGGTCTAACTATAGCTGGTTAATGTCCTAGTCTGGTCTAACTATAGCTGGTTAATGTCCTGGTCTGGTCTAACTATAGCTGGTTAATGTCCTAGTCTGGTCTAACTATAGCTGGTTAATGTCCTAGTCTGGTCTAACTATAGCTGGTTAATGTCCTAGTCTGGTCTAACTATAGCTGGTTAATGTCCTAGTCTGGTCTAACTATAGCTGGTTAATGTCCTGGTCTGGTCTAACTATAGCTGGTTAATGTCCTAGTCTGGTCTAACTATAGCTGGTTAATGTCCTAGTCTGGTCTAACTATAGCTGGTTAATGTCCTAGTCTGGTCTAACTATAGCTGGTTAATGTCCTAGTCTGGTCTAACTATAGCTGGTTAATGTCCTAGTCTGGTCTAACTATAGCTGGTTAATGTCCTAGTCTGGTCTAACTATAGCTGGTTAATGTCCTAGTCTGGTCTAACTATAGCTGGTTAATGTCCTGGTCTGGTCTAACTATAGCTGGTTAATGTCCTAGTCTGGTCTAACTATAGCTGGTTAATGTCCTAGTCTGGTCTAACTATAGCTGGTTAATGTCCTAGTCTGGTCTAACTATAGCTGGTTAATGTCCTAGTCTGGTCTAACTATAGCTGGTTAATGTCCTAGTCTGGTCTAACTATAGCTGGTTAATGTCCTAGTCTGGTCTAACTATAGCTGGTTAATGTCCTGGTCTGGTCTAACTATAGCTGGTTAATGGACGATCAGCGGATGTTCTGATGCTCTGAAAGGGGAGCAGCCAGCACACACACACACACACACACACACACACACACACACACACACAGACACAGACACAGACACAGACACACACACACACACACACACACACACACACACACACACACACACACACACACACACACACACACACACACACACACACACAGACACGCACATACACACACACACACACACACACACACACACACACACACACACACACACACACACACACACACACACACACACACACACACACACACACACACACACACACACACACAGGGCCCCCAGCGCTCTTTCTGCCTTCATTACTTAGTCGCCGTCACAGAGGGCTGTGTGTGTGTGTGCGTGCGTGCGTGCGTGCGTGCGTGCGTGCGTGCGTGTGTAATGTAACATCCAATAGAATTGCATCAGAATGTGTGTCATCAGTGTCACCAGACAGTATTAATGACTATAAAGCATCCAGCCACTCTGTTGGCTAAAATGAATCTGAGTCTCATATCAATCAATGTTGTTTGTGTCTCACTGCTTTGCTTCATCTTGGCCAGGTCGCAGTTGTCAATGACAACTTGTTCTCAACTGGCCTACCTGGTTAAATAAAGGTGAAATAAAATAAAAAATAAAATGTATTTATAAAGCCCTTTTTACATCAGCAGATGTCACTAAGTACAGTACAGAAACCCAGCCTAAAACCCCAAACGTCAAGCAATGCAGATGTAGAAGTTGATACACTCTGAAACCTGGAGCTTATAAAGCGTTATAAAGCATTATAGTGATTGGAGGAGCTCTCAGTAACACTGTCTCTGTCAGGACTCAGACTGAATGGAAGTCACAGACCAGATAAGTACAACACAGACACTATAGAGACTGCTGTAGTTAAGGGATTCAAAATGGATTTGAGGGATTCAAAATAGGACAATGAGCTCTGATGCCTGTGAGTCATTTGGCTATGTGATGCCAGAGAGGAAGTGGCAAAGCCAGAGGGATAATTGGGCCCAAAATCTGCCATGTTTAGTATTTTTCTGCTCAACAAGCAAGGGGTTTTTGTATGGAGGTCAATGAGAGAGTGTTGCATTTGGTCAACAACAAACATGGAATGGCTTATTTGCTACGTGTTGCTTATTTGATCGAATAGAAGTTTGATAATGTTAAGATGTTAGGAGTATACTGATACAAATAGGACATGTGACATCCTGTTAGGAGTATACTGATACAAATAGGACATGTCACATCCTGTTAGGAGTATACTGATACAAATAGGACATGTCACATCCTGTTAGGAGTATACTGATACAAATAGGACATGTCACATCCTGTTAGGAGTATACTGATACAAATAGGACATGTCACATCCTGTTAGGAGTATACTGATACAAATAGGACATGTCACATCCTGTTAGGAGTATACTGATACCAGTAGGACATGTCCCATCCTGTTAGGGGTATACTGATACAAATAGGACATGTCACATCCTGTTAGGAGTATACTGATACAAATAGGACATGTCACATCCTGTTAGGAGTATACTGATACCAATAGGACATGTCACATCCTGTTAGGAGTATACTGATACAAATAGGACATGTCAAATCCTGTTAGGAGTATACTGATACCAGTAGGACATGTCACATCCTGTTAGGAGTATACTGATACAAATAGGACATGTCACATCCTGTTAGGAGTATACTGATACAAATAGGACATGTCACATCCTGTTAGGAGTATACTGATACCAGTAGGACATGTCACATCCTGTTAGGAGTATACTGATACAAATAGGACATGTCACATCCTGTTAGGAGTATACTGATACAAATAGGACATGTCACATCCTGTTAGGAGTATACTGATACCAGTAGGACATGTCACATCCTGTTAGGAGTATACTGATACAAATAGGACATGTCACATCCTGTTAGGAGTATACTGATACAAATAGAACATGTCACATCCTGTTAGGAGTATACTGACACAAATAGGACATGTCACATGCTGTTAGGAGTATACTGATACAAATAGGACATGTCACATCCTGTTAGGAGTATACTGATACAAATAGGACATGTCACATCCTGTTAGGAGTATACTGATACAAATAGGACATGTCACATCCTGTTAGGAGTATACTGATACAAATAGGACATGTCACATCCTGTTAGGAGTATACTGATACAAATAGGACATGTCACATCCTGTTAGGAGTATACTGATACAAATAGGACATGTCACATCCTGTTAGGAGTATACTGATACAAATAGGACATGTCACATCCTGTTAGGAGTATACTGATACCAGTAGGACATGTCACATCCTGTTAGGAGTATACTGATACAAATAGGACATGTCACATCCTGTTAGGAGTATACTGATACAAATAGGACATGTCACATCCTGTTAGGAGTATACTGATACCAGTAGGACATGTCACATCCTGTTAGGAGTATACTGATACAAATAGGACATGTCACATCCTGTTAGGAGTATACTGATACCAGTAGGACATGTCACATCCTGTTAGGAGTATACTGATACAAATAGGACATGTCACATCCTGTTAGGAGTATACTGATACAAATAGGACA
>NW_024059771.1:27500-31795 GCF_016432855.1 Salvelinus namaycush
AGAACTCTGTTCTGTAAGAGAACCCTGAGAGTATTCTATATTCTAGAACTCTGTTCTGTAAGAGAACCCTGAGAGTATTCTATATTCTAGAACTCTGTTCTGTAAGAGAACCCTGAGAGTATTCTATATTCTAGAACTCTGTTCTGTAAGAGAACCCTGAGAGTATTCTATATTCTAGAACTCTGTTATGTAAGAGAACCCTGAGAGTATTCTATATTCTAGGACTCTGTTCTGTAAGAGAACCCTGAGAGTATTCTATATTCTAGAACTCTGTTCTGTAAGAGAACCCTGAGAGTATTCTATATTATATAACTCTGTTCTGTTCAGGTCAATGCCCAGTCTGGCTGTATCCATGGCAGCCGAAGGAGAGGTATTCCTTTCATTCTAATGTCTAATTGGTGGATTAATAGTCTCTGAACTCTGGTTGGTCAGTTGTAGCCTCCAGCCTGGCGCCTGCCTCGAGGACCCCTCGGCCCCAGGTCTGGGTCTGGCTGTAGGGCTGACGGACCGGAGACTGGAGACAGGCATTCTCCTGGCCACCTAAAGCCAGCTCCAAAGTAAACAGCAGCTCCCCTAAGTGTGGCTGTACTGTACTTCTTATGAGTGTGAGAAAGGCAAAAACATCCCTCATAATTCCCATTCCCTGTTCACCTATGCAATTAGGGTGAAACGTGAGAGGCTCGTTTTAGGAGCTGGCAGAGATGGGAGAAGAGGCAGAGGAGGGGGAAAGAGGAAAGACAGGAAGGAGGACGAAGCAGAGGATTATTGCTCTCTAGCCACCTAATGGTGTCCTGGTCTAACCTATCAAAGCCCCCCAGCAAACCAGGAACACTCCCAGAACATTAGCTAAGATTCCATCAGGTTCTAGTTAGGGTTTTATCTAACATTAGCAATATAGAGAGGGAAAGCGGCCGTACGTTTGGACAATTCATAGACACTGCAGTAAATAAACCCAAATAGAAATGTGTCAGCCTTGTCCAGGACCGGACTCCACACAGACCGGTGCGCCAGAGCCAATCAGAGCTACAGTAGGCCTATATACAAATGTTCCACATGGGACCGACATCATTCACGTTGAACTGGACTGTGTGTCTACAGTCATTAGCAACAGTGTGACTTTAGATCATCAGACAGGATTCTCCAAAAGCCACAAAATATCATGCATATTTCTGCAGTAATGTAAATACCACGGGAGTCCTCTTACATTTGAGCACTTTACAGTCCTACTGATCAAACACCCATGAACAGGTGGGCTCTCTCTCCCCCTCAGTTCCCTATGCACAATATCAACTACTAATGTTAGCCAGAGGGAGAAGAGCTCAAATCTAACCAGGGAACATTAGATAAACCCTCTCAAACTTTTACAGCTTGTAATTGGCTGTCAAAATTGCACCGATAAATGATGGTAAAATGTTTGTTTACTTTTAACCTTTATTGAACTAGGTTTGGTCAGTGAACAACAAATTCTAATTTTCACTGACGGCCCACACCGTCCAAACCCTCCCCTAACCTGGACGACGCTGGGCCAAACCCTCCCCTAACCCGGACGACACTGGGCCAAACCCTCCCCTAACCTGGACGACGCTGGGCCAAAACCTCCCCTAACCTGGACGACGCTGGGCCAAACCCTCCCCTAACCTGGACGACACTGGGCCAAACCCTCCCCTAACCTGGACGACACTGGGCCAAACCCTCCCCTAACCTGGACGACGCTGGGCCAAACCCTCCCCTAACCCGGACGACACTGGGCCAAACCCTCCCCTAACCTGGATGACGCTGGGCCAAACCCTCCCCTAACCTGGACGACGCTGGGCCAAACCCTCCCCTAACCCGGACGACACTGGGCCAATTATGCGCCGCCCTATGGGACTCCCAATCACGTCCGGTTGTGATACAGCCTGGATTCGAACCAGGGTCTGTAGTGACGCCTCTAGCACTGAGATGCAGTTCCTTAGACCGCTGCGCCACTCGGGAGCCCAAGTGCTTGCCTGCCAATGCATGCTTCTCTCAACCCACGTTTTGACAACTGAATGGGAACTTGCCTGCCCCCCCCAAATGTATCAATGCCGAATACATTTCATTGACAACTAAGAAATATGCTTAACAGTGGATAGTCGTTGAAGTTCAGCAAGCTAGCAAAGTGATTCCCATCTCTGATCTCATTAACCAAATGACACCTGACCTCTAGCTGTAGCCACCAACAAACGCTATTGGAGGAAATCCATCCACCCGTCCAATGACATGACCTCCTCCCAGCAGCAGGTTAGCTAGTTTTATACAAACATTCTATAATCATCACCATGACTGGACAGTGTTTGTGTTATGAGAACATTTGCCGCAACCTAACAAATGTTCTGGGAGATTTTACAGAACCAATTTTGGTTAGCTGGGCCTCCCCCTTCCATGTCCTACGTCAAACCCATCGGAGAGACTGAGCTAACGATGGAACAACAGGTGGCATCTTTCCAAATCTGTTCTGCCTCCATCACACACAGGACATATAGACATGCATGAGGGTCGGGGCCAAACCCCTGGACTATTTCAGAGGGGAGACTGGACCCAGAACCATGAGGCCATGAAGCCTCCATCAGGCCCAGAGATCGGTCTGAGTTTGGCCAGGGACAGAGGCACAATGCTGGGTTCGGTTTGGCAGGAGGAGTGGGGCCCCACTGGTGGAGGGAAGGTGGGCTGGAGGGGTGGAGAAATGGAGGGGTGGACGGGCCAGAGCAGGGGCATGTATAGTGTGTCCTCAACCTGGGGGGAGGCAGCGGGAAGACAGGAGGCGGCAGGGGGAGACGGAGAGAAATGGAAAGACAGGGGGAGGGAGGGGGAAGGCAGGAATAGACAGGGAGTGACAGGGGAGGCTGGGGGAAGACAGGGGAGAGACAGGAGAGAGACAGGGGAGAGACGGGGGAGAGACAGGGAGGGGCAGGGGAGAGACAGGGGGAGAGACAGAAGAGAGACAGGGGAGAGACGGGGAGAGACAGGGGGAGGCAGGGGAGAGACAGGGGGAGAGACAGAAGAGAGACAGGGGAGAGACAGGGGAGAGACGGGGAGAGACGGGGGAGAGACAGGGGGAGAGACAGAAGAGAGACAGGGGAGAGACGGGGAGAGACAGGGAGTGACAGGGGAGAGACAGGAGAGAGACGGGGGAGAGACAGGGGAGAGACAGAAGAGAGACAGGGGAGAGACAGGGAGTGACAGGGGAGAGACATGGGGAGGCAGGGGAGAGACAGGGGAGAGACAGGGGGAGGCAGGGAGAGACATGGGGAGGCGGGAGAGAGACAAGGGGAGAGTCTGCCGTATCGCAGAATTACCAGCAGGGACTGTCGGCTTGGACTGATGAAGAGGTTCACTCTAACCACAGCATGTGCTGAACCAACGCTGAGCAAGCAAGCAAGCACGCACGCACGCACGCACACGCACACACACACACACACACACACACACACACACACACACACACACACACACACACACTACTGAACGTCATTGACCAGGATGGAAAGGCACATCCAACCCAAACAGCACTATAAACAGAAAGGAAGCCAGAACAGAGCAGAGGACGGACAGAGGCTTGAGGAGACAGACAGAGACAGAGAAAACACAGTAACCACAGCAACGTGGGGCTGATCGTTGTGGTCCCAATGACGACTCATGAATAATAACAGCCTGTGTTCCAGGTCCTGGACTCTACCAAATATATCGTGCATCCCTAATGGCGCCCTGTAGTGCCTAGGGGTACTGGTAAAAAGTAGTGCACTATAAAGGCGATAGGGTGCTATTTGTTGGCGCAAAATAAACTAACTATCCCCTGGTGGAGCTTTGTACTGTAACACACACACACACACACACACACACACACCACACACACACACACACACACACACACACACACACACACACACACACACACACACACACACACACACACACACACACACACACACACTACCTAGCTAACACCAGGGATTATCACTGTATTAAGTTTCTCTCAGACCACCTTTTACTAATGAGAGGGTGGGCCCAGTTTCCCCCCTGTACCCCCCCTCCACCCACCATGGTCAGACCGGGTCAAACTAAGTGTCTGTGATGTTCAAGGAGGGTGTGTGTTTCTTTAGCTGTACAGTTCTGGGTTCTGGTTGGTTTCTAGTGGGCTCTAGAAGGTTCTGGTTCATAGGTTCATGTCACTACATATTTTACATCTTGTAAATTCCTTCCCCTCTATAACAACTGAACTGGCTACGGACAGTTGAGTTTCTCCTACGAACGCAGCCCATTCTATCCCTCCACCC
>NW_024059772.1:0-25000 GCF_016432855.1 Salvelinus namaycush
TGGCACCATGCTGTCTGCTGTCACTGGTCCAGCTAGCACCATACTGCTGCTCTGCCTTATTTACTGTTCAGCTGAGGTTGTGGGGCGAACCATACTGTCTTCTATCACCTGTTCCGAGCTGGCACCATAGGTCGTCTGGCTATCAACTGGTTCCAGGCTGGCCACCATACTGTCTGCTATCACTGGTCCAGCTGGCAACATACTGTCACTCGGTCCAGCTGGCCACCCTACTGTCACTGGTGTCCAGCTGGCCATTCTATACTGTCACCTGTTCCAGCTGGCATCCATACTGCTCACTGGTCCAGCTGCCACCATACTGTCTGCTATCACTGTTCCAGCTGGCATCATACTGTCACTGTTCCAGCTGGCATCATAACTGTTCACTGGTTCCAGCTGGCATCATACTGTCACTGTTCCCGCTGGCATCATTCCTGTCACTGTTCCAGCTGGCATCATACTGTCACTGTTCCAGCCTGGCAATCATACTGTCACTGTTCCAGCTGGCATCATACTGTCACTGGTCCAGCTGGCACCATACTGTCACTGGTCCAGCTGGCACCATACTGTCACTGGTCCAGCTGGCACCATACTGTCACTGGTCCAGCTGGCACCATAGTGTCTGCTATCACTGCTCCAGCTGGCACCAAACTGTCTGCTATCACTGGTCCAGCTGGCACCATACTGTCACTGGTCCAGCTGGCACCATACTGTCACTGGTCCAGCTGGCACCATACTGTCACTGGTCCAGCTGGCACCATACTGTCACTGTTCCAGCTGGCATCATACTGTCACTGGTCCAGCTGGCACCATACTGTCACTGTTCCAGCTGGCACCATACTGTCACTGTTCCAGCTGGCATCATACTGTCACTGGTCCAGCTGGCATCATACTGTCACTGGTCCAGCTGGCACCATACTGTCACTGTTCCAGCTGGCATCATACTGTCACTGTTCCAGCTGGCATCATACTGTCACTGTTCCAGCTGGCATCATACTGTCACTGCTCCAGCTGGCATCATACTGTCACTGCTCCAGCTGGCACCATAGTGTCTGCTATCACTGCTCCAGCTGGCACCATACTGTCTGCTATCACTGGTCCAGCTGGCATCATACTGTCACTGTTCCAGCTGGCATCATACTGTCACTGGTCCAGCTGGCACCATATTGTCTGCTATCACTGTTCCAGCTGGCATCATACTGTCACTGTTCCAGCTGGCATCATACTGTCACTGGTCCAGCTGGCACCATATTGTCTGCTATCACTGTTCCAGCTGGCATCATACTGTCACTGTTCCAGCTGGCATCATACTGTCACTGTTCCAGCTGGCATCATACTGTCACTGTTCCAGCTGGCATCATACTGTCACTGTTCCAGCTGGCATCATACTGTCACTGTTCCAGCTGGCATCATACTGTCACTGTTCCAGCTGGCATCATACTGTCACTGGTCCAGCTGGCATCATACTGTCACTGTTCCAGCTGGCATCATACTGTCACTGGTCCAGCTGGCATCATACTGTCACTGGTCCAGCTGGCATCATACTGTCACTGGTCCAGCTGGCACCATACTGTCATTGGTCCAGCTGGCACCATACTGTCACTGGTCCAGCTGGCACCATACTGTCACTGGTCCAGCTGGCACCATACTGTCACTGTTCCAGCTGGCACCATACTGTCACTGGTCCAGCTGGCATCATACTGTCACTGGTCCAGCTGGCATCATACTGTCACTGGTCCAGCTGGCACCATACTGTCACTGGTCCAGCTGGCACCATACTGTCACTGGTCCAGCTGGCACCATACTGTCACTGGTCCAGCTGGCACCATACTGTCACTGGTCCAGCTGGCACCATACTGTCACTGGTCCAGCTGGCACCATACTGTCACTGGTCCAGCTGGCACCATACTGTCACTGGTCCAGCTGGCACCATACTGTCACTGGTCCAGCTGGCACCATACTGTCACTGGTCCAGCTGGCACCATACTGTCACTGGTCCAGCTGGCACCATACTGTCACTGGTCCAGCTGGCACCATACTGTCACTGGTCCAGCTGGCACCATACTGTCACTGGTCCAGCTGGCATCATACTGTCACTGGTCCAGCTGGCATCATACTGTCACTGGTCCAGCTGGCACCATACTGTCACTGGTCCAGCTGGCATCATACTGTCACTGTTCCAGCTGGCATCATACTGTCACTGCTCCAGCTGGCATCATACTGTCACTGCTCCAGCTGGCACCATAGTGTCTGCTATCACTGCTCCAGCTGGCACCATACTGTCTGCTATCACTGGTCCAGCTGGCATCATACTGTCACTGTTCCAGCTGGCATCATATTGTCTGCTATCACTGTTCCAGCTGGCATCATACTGTCACTGTTCCAGCTGGCATCATACTGTCACTGGTCCAGCTGGCACCATATTGTCTGCTATCACTGTTCCAGCTGGCATCATACTGTCACTGTTCCAGCTGGCATCATACTGTCACTGTTCCAGCTGGCATCATACTGTCACTGTTCCAGCTGGCATCATACTGTCACTGTTCCAGCTGGCATCATACTGTCACTGTTCCAGCTGGAACCATACTGTCACTGTTCCAGCTGGCACCATACTGTCACTGTTCCAGCTGGCACCATACTGTCACTGGTCCAGCTGGCACCATACTGTCACTGGTCCAGCTGGCACCATACTGTCACTGGTCCAGCTGGCACCATACTGTCACTGGTCCAGCTGGCACCATACTGTCACTGGTCCAGCTGGCACCATACTGTCACTGGTCCAGCTGGCACCATACTGTCACTGGTCCAGCTGGCACCATACTGTCACTGGTCCAGCTGGCACCATACTGTCACTGGTCCAGCTGGCACCATACTGTCACTGTTCCAGCTGGCATCATACTGTCACTGGTCCAGCTGGCATCATACTGTCACTGGTCCAGCTGGCACCATACTGTCACTGGTCCAGCTGGCACCATACTGTCACTGGTCCAGCTGGCACCATACTGTCACTGGTCCAGCTGGCACCATACTGTCACTGGTCCAGCTGGCACCATACTGTCACTGCTCCAGATGGCACCATACTGTCACTGCTCCAGATGGCACCATACTGTCTGCTATCACTGGTCCAGCTGGCACCATACTGTCACTGTTCCAGCTGGCACCATACTGTCACTGTTCCAGCTGGCATCATACTGTCACTGTTCCAGTTGGCATCATACTGTCACTGGTCCAGCTGGCACCATACTGTCTGCTATCACTGGTCCAGCTGGCACCATACTGTCACTGTTCCAGCTGGCACCATACTGTCACTGTTCCAGCTGGCATCATACTGTCACTTTTCCAGTTGGCACCATACTGTCACTGGTCCAGCTGGCACCATACTGTCTGCTATCACTGGTCCAGCTGGCACCATACTGTCACTGTTCCAGCTGGCACCATACTGTCACTGTTCCATCTGGCATCATACTGTCACTGTTCCAGCTGGCATCATACTGTCACTGTTCCAGCTGGCATCATACTGTCACTGCTCCAGCTGGCACCATAGTGTCTGCTATCACTGCTCCAGCTGGCACCATACTGTCTGCTATCACTGGTCCAGCTGGCATCATACTGTCACTGTTCCAGCTGGCATCATACTGTCACTGGTCCAGCTGGCACCATACTGTCTGCTATCACTGTTCCAGCTGGCATCATACTGTCATTGTTCCAGCTGGCACCATACTGTCACTGTTCCAGCTGGCACCATACTGTCACTGGTCCAGCTGGCACCATACTGTCACTGGTCCAGCTGGCACCATACTGTCACTGTTCCAGCTGGCACCATACTGTCACTGGTCCAGCTGGCACCATACTGTCACTGGTCCAGCTGGCACCATACTGTCACTGGTCCAGCTGGCACCATACTGTCACTGGTCCAGCTGGCACCATACTGTCACTGGTCCAGCTGGCACCATACTGTCTGCTATCACTGGTCCAGCTGGCACCATACTTTCACTGGTCCAGCTGGCACCATACTGTCACTGGTCCAGCTGGCACCATACTGTCACTGGTCCAGCTGGCATCATACTGTCACTGGTCCAGCTGGCACCATACTGTCACTGGTCCAGCTGGCACCATACTGTCTGCTATCACTGTTCCAGCTGGCATCATACTGTCACTGGTCCAGCTGGCACCATACTGTCACTGGTCCAGCTGGCACCATACTGTCTGCTATCACTGGTCCAGCTGGCACCATACTGTCACTGTTCCAGCTGGCATCATACTGTCACTGTTCCAGCTGGCATCATACTGTCACTGTTCCAGCTGGCATCATACTGTCACTGTTCCAGCTGGCATCATACTGTCACTGTTCCAGCTGGCACCATACTGTCTGCTATCACTGGTCCAGCTGGCACCATACTGTCTGCTGTCACTGTTCCAGCTGGCACCATACTGTCTGCTGTCACTGTTCCAGCTGGCACCATACTGTCTGCTGTCACTGCTCCAGCTGGCACCATACTGTCTGTGTTTCTGTGGGTGTAATCTAACTGTCTGTTTTTGTCTGTTTTTGTGTTTTGCAGGATTGTTTTGAAGATGCCTACGACCGGATACCCGTGTAAGTATTTTAGAGGGTTTGAAGTTCCACACACACCACTGTTCATTTAGTCACCAACCTATTGTTCCTGACGAATACTGATGACGTTAAACGAGACGAGACGCCCTGAAAAACAGTAACGAGACGCCCTGATAAACACTTATGACGTTAACGAGACGAGACGCCCTGAAAAACGGTAACGAGAAGCCCTGAAACAACGAATGACGTTAACGAGACGCCCTGAAAAAAGTGAATGCAGTTTTATTTAAGTTGTGAGACTAATGGACATTTTAATTTGACATGAAAACTCCTTTTCATCTGTTTTGTCCAATCAGAAGCATGCATGGCTTAGCAGAGTATTTAACGCAATCCTCTCATTGGTCGATAACATCTTTCCCGGGCGCTCGCTTCAGTCACTCGTCTCTGTTTTGAACTGTCACTTCAGTTGTAACTCAATTAGAAACTATGTCTTTGATAATCTATGCTTTCATATCGACACGTTTTACTGTGATCACACCAGAAGCTCTATTTTAGTGTTCAGTGCTCTAAATTAACACTTTTCGTTGGCAGCGCTGGTGCTCTTAACTTCAAAAAGTAAAGAGCACCAGACAGAATTTAGGAGCACCAGACAGAATTTAGGAGCACCAGACAGAATTTAGGAGCACCAGACAGAATTTAGGAGCACCAGACAGAATTTAGGAGCACCAGACATAATAAAATGTATATGTTTGTGTTACTGCAAATGACTGTCCTATCGTTGTTAAATGTCATCCTTGATGATGTAGAACACATCACTAGAGAGTGGGCAAGACATTCAAAACAACCTTTTATAATTGTCTTCAAAAGTCCAACAGCAAACATATTTATAGAGGTGATTTAAAACACAACCTGTATTGTCTTCAAAAGTCTAACAGCAAACATATTTATAGATGCTAAACTAAAAGAGCAACATTTTCACAATTTCACAGAATTATTCCAACCTCATACTGTGGAAACATACACTGAGTGGACAAAACATTAAGAACACCTGCTCTTTCCATAACATACTGTAGACTGACCAGGTGAATCCAGGTGAAAGCTATGATCCCCTATTGAAGTCACCTGTTAAACCCACTGCAATCAGTGTAGATGAAGGTGGAGGAGACAGGTTAAAGAAGAATTGAGACATGGATTGTGTATGTGTGAGCCATTCAGAGGGTGAATGGGCAAGACACAATATTTAAATGCCTTTTTAAATGGGGTATGGTGTTAGGTGCCAGGAGCACCGGTTTGTGTCAAGAACTGCAACGCTGCTGGGTTTTTCACGCGTGCAACTCAATAGTAGGAAGGTGTTCTTAATGTTTTGTACACTCAGTGATGTTGGTGATTTTAAAACATCCTCTTTTAAATACAACACAAACACAATTCATTACTGCATTCAGCTAACAGATGATGATGATGATGATAATACCGTAGCAACCAGGCAAAATTCTGTTCAACTTCCAGTGCTCGTTTACTGTGAACACTGAGGCTGCACTTACTTTAAGTTACAGTTTCAGACAGTGGTCAAGTTGGCTATATGATCATAATGAAGGACTACGAGTGGCCTACCGTCAAAAACAATGGAGAAAATGCATCCCATAACATTATAACATGGAAATAGCTGTTCTATCATTCAGCCTACAGTAGCAGCTAATGTGTGGTGTTCAATGTAGGACTACATTCTATGAGACTTTTGAAAAAAAACATGCAGGGCTTGACATTAACCTGTTTATCCACCTGTCCTTCAGACAAGGAGGTGAATGAAATGTGTTTGATGCAAGAAACCACTTTACAAAATGAAATGCATTATTATTCCCATACCCTTATTACAGAGAATCAGACAAATTATGCTTCCCTCTGCCTATTTGCTACTTAGCTTATTCAAGCCTGTCTCAAAATACAACACTGCCCCTTTAAGACTGACTCGCTTTTCAAAGATGTCTAGAAATGTAGACGTTTTGTGCTCTTGTAGGAATCAATCACTCCCCTATTGCTGACTACAAATGATCTATAACTGGACTAATAACTCACTAACTAGCAAAGAATATGAACAAAATGTGCCCAGGTGGTTACATGCAACTCTCGCTTTGATCTCAAAACAAGCTCATCTACTCACGACCGCTCATGCTGTAAACACAGTCCAGTTCAAAGTAAATGGCACAGATCCAATAATGGCAATGCAGGTCTACTGCATCTCTGAACAGGGAAAACTCTAGAAAGTTGAGTGAAGTTCAATCTCGTGCTTCGCTCTGTGGGCTGATATTTCTTCCGTGGAGCTGCATGGCAGTCTTGGAGCTACTGCACAGTTTAGAGATAACATTGCACTTGATGTGCTTTTGCCTTAAGTAATGTTTTTTTAGTAATGACTCGTATACACTTTCAACAGCACTCGCAGAACATTGTGCTGCTACTTTTGTCCCTGGCCTCTGATTAGTTAAATTTAAAATGTGTAGCATTATAATTGGTTGTGATTTGTAAGCAATGTATCAGCCTGTCTTGTTTGAGCAGAGAAGAAGTCGCGGTGTTACGCGTTCCGTTCTTCTTCTTCTTTGTTTTGGTGCTTTTTTTGGGGGGGGGGGGGGGGGGGGTCACAAGGTACTGGTCGCACAAACATTTTTAGTCGCACTTTAGACCTGTTATTCATCTCATCTGTGTTGTCGCTCTCTAATGGGGAAAAACGAACTCATTCTGCCATTGTTGGACAGCTCAGATTTTTCCCTTTTCAATGAAATCGCTGTTATTTACCCCCTCACATTTCTGGTAAAATAAATACATTGCTGAGGTGTCGTCACACTAGATACACAAGCTCAAGTACACAGTAAAAATATGATTCAATTATAAAAATATGATTAAATTATGAAAATATGACCACAATATGAAAATATGATTAAATTATAAAAATATGATTAAAATATGAAAATATGATTAAAATATGAAAATATGATTAAAATATGAAAATATGATTAAATTCTGAATGTTTGATACATTTCCTATTAAACAAAACTGTGAATAAGGCTTGAAATGACATGTTTTCTAAATATAGTATAATCAAATGATAAAATGACTAAAGCTTTCACCTTCCTTTATAACTGTAAAATACATATTTGTATGTGCCTATATTCTAAAGGTCTCTCTTGATCAAAATGTCTTCCCCTGTCGCTGTGGACGTCACACAGAGCTCTAGCTCGGCTTCCTGGACTCATTAGGAACTCGCCTTTCATCTCATATTAATCTCGTCCATCTTTGACAAACGGAAAGTGTTTTTTGTTAAAAATCTATGAATTATTTTAGATTGATTTTGATAGTCGGCTTTAAATCAATCTCTGAATGTGCTATAGTGATGAAATCTCTCTCTTGCTGTGCTACGACGTAAGGATGACAGGCATGTGCTTTGTCAGTGGCTGTGTCGTAGGTGTCAACCAGGAGTTGATGGAAATTCAGGAGAGCGAATGAAATCGAAAGAGGGATATCCCAGCTTCACGTGGTGTCAGATTTCACACGAGGGATATCCCAGCTTCACGTGGTGTCAGATTTCACACGAGGGATATCCCAGCTTCACGTGGTGTCAGATTTCACACAAGTGGAAGAGATATACTACTGTGTACGTGACAATCAGGGCTTGTCGCTCAACGCAAGCCGTCATAAGCGAAGATGTTGGTTGCAACTACTACCAGAATCACGCAGGTCTCCTTGACAGGGGACTTTGCCTTCGGCTTGAGCAGTATACCGTATATATAACGTATACCGTGGTTAAGGTAAATATGAATTATTTAATGGAAAAATGCACTATTATGATGACTGACTAAAACTAGAAAAAAATCCAGAGTTTTAATCGACTAATACAACTATTAGAGACACACACTACCCCCTCTATACTAGTCACACTACCCCCACTATACTATATATACACACTACCCCCACTATACTATATATACACACTACCCCCACTATACTATATATACACACTAGTCACACTACCCCCACTATACTATATATACACACTACCCCCACTATACTATATATACACACTACCCCCACTATACTAGTCACACTACCCCCACTACTATATATACACACTACCCCCACTATACTAGTCACACTACCCCCACTATACTATATATACACATTACCCCCACTATACTAGTCACACTACCCCCACTATACTATATATACACACTACCCCCACTATACTAGTCACACTACCCCCACTACTATATATACACACTACCCCCACTATACTATATATACACACTACCCCCACTATACTAGTCACACTACCCCCACTACTATATATACACACTACCCCCACTATACTAGTCACACTACCCCCACTACTATATATACACACTACCCCCACTATACTAGTCACACTACCCCCACTACTATATATACAAAAGTATGTGGACAAACCTTCAAAATAGTGGATTCAGCTGTTTCAGCCACACCTGTTGCTGACAGGTGTATAAATTCGAGCACACAGCCATGTAATCTCCATAGACAAACATTGGCAGTAGAATGACCTGGATTAAGAGCTCAGTGACTTTCAACGTGGCACCGTCATAGGATGGCACCTTTCCAACAAGTCAGTTTGCCATGCTAGAGCTGCCCCGGTCAACTGTAAGTGCTGTTATTGTGAAGTGGAAACGTCTAGGAGAAACAACAGCTCTGGCACGAAGTGGTAGGCCACACAAGCTCACAGACCGGGACCGCCGAGTGCTGAATCGCGTAAAAACGTGTCTGTTCTCGGTTGCAACACTCACTACCGAGTTCCAAACTGCCTCTGGAAGCAACGTAAGCACAATAACTGTCCGTCGGGAGTTTCATTAAATGGGTTTCCATGGCCGAGCAGCCGTACACAAGATCCTAAGATCCTAAGCCTAAGATCACCATGTGCAATGCCAAGCGTCGGCTGGAGTGGTGTAAAGCTCACCGCTATTGGACTTTCCAGCAGTGTAAATGCGTTCTCTGTTGTGATGAATCACGCTTCAGCTTCTGGCAGTCTGACGGACGAATCTGGGTTTGGCGGATGCCAGGAGAATGCTACCTGCCCCAATGCATAGTGCCAACTGTAAAGTTTGGTGGAGAAGGAATAATGGTCTGGGGCTGGTTTTCATGGTTCGGGCCCCTTAGTTCCAGTGAAGGGAAATCTTAACGCTACAGCATACAATGACATTCTAGACGATTTTGTGCTTCCAGGTCTGTGGCAAAAGTTTGGGGAAGTTCCTTTCCTGTTTCAGCATGACAATGCCCCCTTTACACAAAGCGAGGTCCATACAGAAATGGTTTGTTGAGATCGGTGTGGAAGAACTTGACTGGCCTGCACAGAGCCCTGACCTCAACCCCATCGAACACCTTTGGGATGAATTGGAACGGCGACTGCGAGCCAGGCCTAATCGCCCAACCTCACTAATGCTCTTGTGGCTGAATGAAAGCAAGTCCCCTGTAGCAATGTTCCAGTATCTAGTGGAAAGCCTTCCCAGAAGAGTGGAGGCTGTTATAGCGGCAAGGGGGGGACCAACTCCATATTAATGCCATGATTTTGGAATGAGATGTTCGACGAGCAGGTGTCCACATACTTTTGATCATGTAGTGTATTTCCATTCACCTCCAGCTGTTTCACTCTCCTCTCCCTTTTCTATATGTTGTTCTGTTTCCTCCCTTCTCTTTCTTTGGATGCGTATTAGGCAGGAAGGCGTGTGCGCGTGTGTGTTTGTGATTAGCTGTGCTCTAGCTGTAGACGACAGTCATCATCCATCACAGATGCAGCAGTATACTCCCTCTCTCTTTTTCCATCCTCGCCCTTTCTAGTTTTTACTGCCCCCCCCCCCCCGTCTCTCCCTCTCTCTTTCTACTTGCTCTCTCTCTCTTCCCACCCCCATCTGTCTCATCTCACTCTTTTTTATCCCCTCTCTCCCCCGGTCTCTCTCTGTTATTTTTAACTATTTGTCCTCTGAGATGGGGGATCTGCTAAGCTAGGACTGCTTGAGAGAGGGAGGGAGGGAGGGAGAGAGGCCTATGTGTTTAGACTCCTTCTACGTTAAGTAGAATCTCTACAGTATGAATATAGTTTCTGCAGTTCATATACTATAGAATAGATAATCCTATCAATTTTGTGGGAATGTATCAAAAGTGGACTAATGGCATCGTGGGGGTGGGTGATGTTTTACGGGCTCCTAACCAACTGTGATATTTTGTTTTGTTTTTTCACGATGTTCACAACTTGTTTTGTCAATAATGTTGCCGCTACTTTCTTATGACCGAAAAGAGCTTCTGAATATCAGAATTCAGATCAGATTACTGCAACAAGATTATGTTCTTGAATGAGTCCGACGCAAAAACCAGGCCCAAATCCCCGTCATTTGCGTGAAGAAAATACGGAGAAAAGGGGGGGGAGGAGATCGGGGTGCCTTGTGAGAAATAGTTGGCGAGTGAGTAAACCTCCACTATCATCCGTATTATTAGCCACCGTGCAATCACTGGAAAACAAAATGGATGATCTACGATTTAAGACTATCCTACCAACGGGACATTAAAAACTGTAATATCTTATGTTTCACCGAGTCGTGGCTGAACGACGACATGGATAATATAGAGCTGGCT
Organism: Salvelinus namaycush; assembly: GCF_016432855.1. Lineage (NCBI taxonomy): Eukaryota > Metazoa > Chordata > Actinopteri > Salmoniformes > Salmonidae > Salvelinus > Salvelinus namaycush. The sequence goes on from NW_024059772.1 coordinate 11,192, forward strand.
GGGTTTTCTGTGCATTGGCAGGACAGAGCAGCTACGTCTGGTAAGACGAGGGGCGGGGTCTCTTAACACCTGGTGCTCGATGTCTAATATTAAAGAAGTCTCGAGGTTTTGCTCGCCTGAGGTAGTGTGGTCTACAGCTTATCATAAGGTACTCTATCTACCAGGAGAGTTCTCAGCTATATTATTAGTAGCCGTCTATTTACCACCACAAACCGATGCTGGTACTAAGAACCAACCAACTATAAGGCCATAAACAAACAAGAAAATGCTCATCCTGAAGCAGCTTTCCTAGTGACCGGTGACGAATGCAGGAAAACTGAAATCCTTTTGATCTCTCAATAGCTGTCTTCATATCACCACAGACCGATGATGGCACTAAAACCACACTCGATGAGCTGTATTCAGCCATAAGCAAACAGGAAAACGCTCATCCAGAGGCGGCGCTCCTAGTGGCCGGGGACTTTAATGCAGGGAAACTTAAATCAGTTTTACCTCATTTCTATCAGCATGTTAAATGTGCAGCCAGAGGGGAAAACAACTCTAGACCAACTTTACTCCACACACAGAGAGACACGTACAAAGCTCTCCCTCGCCCTCCATTTGGCAAATCTGACCATAATTCTATCCACCTGATTCCTGCTTACAAGCAAAAAATGAAAGCTGGAAGTACCAGTGACTCGCTCAATACGGAAGTGGTCAGATGAAACAGATGCTAAGCTACAGGACTGTTTTACTAGCAAAGACTGGAATATGTTCCAGGATTTATTTGATTTATACATTAAAAAAAATAGATGTTTAACCTTTATTTAACTAGGCAAGTCAGTTAAGAATAAATTCTTATTTACAATGACAGCCTACCACGACACTGGGCCAATTGTGCGCCGCCCAATCACGGCCGGATGTGATGCAGCCTGGATTCGAAACCAGGTAATGCAGTAACGCCTCTTGCGCTGAGATGCAGTGTCTTAGACCACTGCGCCACTCGGGAGCCCAATGGCTTTGAGGACTATACCACCTCAGTCACCGGCTTCACCAATAAGTGCATCGACGACATCGTCCCCACAGTGACCATACATATCTCCACCAGAAGCCATGGATTACAGGCAACATCCACATCGAACTAAAGCCGCTTTCAAGGAGCGCGACATCCGGACGCTTATAAGAAATCCTGCTACAGACGAACCATAAAACAGGCAAAGCGTCAATGCAGGACTAAGATCGAATCCTACATCACCGGCTGTGACGCTCGTTGGATGTAGCAGGGCTTAAACTATTACAGACTACAAAGGGAAACCCAGCCGCGAGCTGCTCGGTGACGTGAGCCTACCAGACGAGCTAAATGCCTTTTTTATGCTTGCTTCGAGGCAAGCAACACTGAAGCATGCATGAGAGCACTAGCTGTTCCGGACAACTGTGTCTCCATAGCCAATGTGTGTAAGACCTTTAAACAGGTCAACAATTTACAAAGCTCGCGGGGCCAGACGGATTACCAGGACGTGTACTCAAAGCATGCGCGCACCAACTGGCAAGTGTCTTCACTGACATTTTTAACATCTCCCTGACCGAGTCTGTAATACCAACATGTTTCAAGCAGACCACCATAGTCCCTGTGGCAAAGAATGTGAAGGTAACCTGCCAAAATGACTACCGCCCCGTAGCACTCACGCCGGTAGCCATGAAGTGCTTTGAAAGGCTGGTCATGGCTCACATCTACACCATCACCCCGGGAAACCCTAGACCCACTCCGATTTGCACACCGCCCTAACGGATCCACAGATGACGCAATCTCAATCACACTCCACACTGCTCTTTCCCACCTGGACAAAAGGAACACCTATGTGAGAATTCTGTTCATTGACTACAGCTCATCACTAAGCTAAGGACCCTGGGACTAAACACCTCCCTCTGAAACTGGATCCTGGACTTCCTGATGGGCCGCCCCCATGTGGTAAGGGTAGGCAATACCACATCTGCCATGCTGATCCTCAACACTGGAGCCCCTCAGGGGTGCGTGCTTAGTCCCCTCCTGTACTCCCTGTCCACCCACGACTGCGCACTACTCCAACACCGTCCTTTAAGTTTGCGGACGACACAACAGTGGTAGGCCTGATCACCGACAACGATGAGACAGCCTATAGGGAGGAGGTTGGAGACCTTGCAGTGCTCCATCCTCTAACGTGGCTGGCTACTGCTCTATCCTGTGACTGTGTGTATTGGGTTAATATTTTCTTCTTCTTCCTCCTCTCTCGCTCTGTGTCTTGTATCTGTCTCTCCCTCTCTCTCTCTTTCTTTCCCTCTCTCTCTCTCTCTCTCTCTCTCTCTCTCTATTTTTCTCTCTCTCTCTCTATTTTTCTCTCTCTCTCTCTCTCTCTATTTTCTCTCTCTCTCTCTCTCTCTCTCTATTTTTCTCTCTCTCTCTCTCTCTCTATTTCTCTCTCTCTCTCTCTCTCTCTCTCTCTCTCTCTCTCTCTATTTTTCTCTCTATTTCTCTCTCTCTATTTCTCTCTCTCTATTTCTCTCTCTATTTCTCTCTCTCTATTTCTCTCTCTCTCTCTATTTCTCTCTCTCTATTTCCTCTCTCTCTATTTCTCTCTCTCTCTATTTCTCTCCCTTTCTCTATTTCTCTCTCTCTATCTATTTCTCTCTCTCTCTCTATTTCTCTCTCTCTCTCTATTTCTCTCTCTCTCTCTATTTCTCTCTCTCTCTCTCTATTTCTCTCTCTGTCTCTGTCTCTCTGTCTCTCTCTATTTCTCTCTCTCTCTCTCTCTCTCTCTCTCTCTCTCTCTCTCTCTCTCTCTCTCTCTCTCTCTATTCCTCTCTCTCTCGCTCTCTCTCCCCCCAGGGCTGGTAAGATGGACTTGAAGACGTCCATAGAAGAGTGTTCTATGGCTCTGAACCTGGTCCTGAACAACAAATTCTCAGAGGCCCTGGACCTCCTCAAACCATGGTACTAACACGTGTCTGTTTGTTGCCATGACCTCATGCTTGTCCCTTTGGAGACTAAGTTTGATTGTATTCCAGGTGGAAGGACAGTATGTATCAAGCTCTGGACTACAGTTCTATCCTGGTGATGCAGGCTGTGTTTATTCCAGGTGGAAGGACAGTATGTATCATGCTCTGGGCTACAGTTCTATCCTGGTAATGCATGCTGTGTTTATTCCAGGTGGAAGGACAGTATGTATCATGCTCTGGGCTACAGTTCTATCCTGGTAATGCATGCTGTGTTTATTCCAGGTGGAAGGACAGTATGTATCATGCTCTGGGCTACAGTTCTATCCTGGTAATGCAGGCTGTGTTTATTCCAGGTGGAAGGACAGTATGTATCATGCTCTGGGCTACAGTTCTATCCTGGTAATGCATGCTGTGTTTATTCCAGGTGGAAGGACAGTATGTATCATGCTCTGGGCTACAGTTCTATCCTGGTAATGCAGGCTGTGTTTATTCCAGGTGGAAGGACAGTATGTATCATGCTCTGGGCTACAGTTCTATCCTGGTAATGCAGGCTGTGTTTATTCCAGGTGGAAGGACAGTATGTATCATGCTCTGGGCTACAGTTCTATCCTGGTAATGCAGGCTGTGTTTATTCCAGGTGGAAGGACAGTATGTATCATGCTCTGGGCTACAGTTCTATCCTGGTGATGCAGGCTGTGTTTATTCCAGGTGGAAGGACAGTATGTATCATGCTCTGGGCTACAGTTCTATCCTGGTGATGCAGGCTGTGTTTATTCCAGGTGGAAGGACAGTATGTATCATGCTCTGGGCTACAGTTCTATCCTGGTGATGCATGCTGTGTTTATTCCAGGTGGAAGGACAGTATGTATCATGCTCTGGGCTACAGTTCTATCCTGGTGATGCAGGCTGTGTTTATTCCAGGTGGAAGGACAGTATGTATCATGCTCTGGGCTACAGTTCTATCCTGGTGATGCAGGCTGTGTTTATTCCAGGTGGAAGGAGAGTATGTATCATGCTCTGGGCTACAGTTCTATCCTGGTGATGCATGCTGTGTTTATTCCAGGTGGAAGGACAGTATGTATCATGCTCTGGGCTACAGTTCTATCCTGGTGATGCAGGCTGTGTTTATTCCAGGTGGAAGGACAGTATGTATCATGCTCTGGGCTACAGTTCTATCCTGGTGATGCATGCTGTGTTTATTCCAGGTGGAAGGACAGTATGTATCATGCTCTGGACTACAGTTCTATCCTGGTGATGCATGCTGTGTTTATTCCAGGTGGAAGGACAGTATGTATCATGCTCTGGGCTACAGTTCTATCCTGGTGATGCAGGCTGCCATGACGTTTGAACACAGAGACATACAGACAGCCATGGCTGTCATCAAAGAGGCCTTAACAACCTGCCAGAGGTACACACACACACACACACACACACACACACACACACACACACACACACACACACACACACACACACACACACACACACACGCATGAAAATCTTTTTACTGTTTGTAGGTTCAGGAAGAGAAACTCTGTGGTGGAGTCTATCTCCAGTCTGGTGACCAAACAATCTAATGACCACCTCAGAGAAGGTGAGTGTTGTCTCTGTTGAACTGACTACCTCAGACTAGTGTTGAACTGACTAGTGTTGAACTGACTACCCCAGACTAGTGTTGAACTGACTACCCCAGACTAGTGTTGAACTGACTACCTCAGACTAGTGTTGAACTGACTACCTCAGACTAGTGTTGAACTGACTACCTCAGACTAGTGTTGAACTGACTACCTCAGACTAGTGTTGAACTGACTACCTCAGACTAGTGTTGAACTGACTACCTCAGACTAGTGTTGAACTGACTACCTCAGACTAGTGTTGAACTGACTACCTCAGACTAGTGTTGAACTGACTACCTCAGACTAGTGTTGAACTGACTAGCGTTGAACTGACTACCTCAGACTAGTGTTGAACTGACTAGTCTTGAACTGACTACCCCAGACTAGTGTTGAACTGACTACCCCAGACTAGTGTTGAACTGACTAGTGTTGAACTGACTACCTCAGACTAGTGTTGAACTGACTACCCCAGACTAGTGTTGAACTGACTAGTGTTGAACTGACTACCTCAGACTAGTGTTGAACTGACTAGTGTTGAACTGACTACCTCAGACTAGTGTTGAACTGACTAGTGTTGAACTGACTACCCCAGACTAGTGTTGAACTGACTAGCGTTGAACTGACTAGCGTTGAACTGACTACCTCAGACTAGTGTTGAACTGACTACCTCAGACTAGTGTTGAACTGACTACCTCAGACTAGTGTTGAACTGACTACCTCAGACTAGTGTTGAACTGACTATCTCAGACTAGTGTTGAACTGACTACCTCAGACTAGTATTGTCTCTGTTGAACTGTCCTCACTACCATTGATGTGGCTGATAGCTGTTGTTTTGAGGAAGGCTTTCTATGTGTTTGTCTCACCTACCTTTATTTAGATCAGCCTCTAACTGTAAGTCTCTCTGGATAGGAGCGTCTGCTAAATGACCAACATGGAATGCGTGTGGTCGTGTGGTTGTGTGTTTTCGTATCACTATATAACGTATAACGTATCTGTGTATGTGTTCCAGAGGAGATGCATGCAGAGATCTGCTATGCTGAGTGCCTACTGCAGAAAGCCACGCTCACCTTCGTACAGGTAGAATATCCTAACCCTAATATACCAGAGGTAGAATATCCTAACCCTAATATACCAGAGGTAGAATATCCTAACCCTAATATACCAGAGGTAGAATATCCTAACCCTAATATACCAGAGGTAGAATATCCTAACCCTAATATACCAGAGGTAGAATATCCTAACCCTAATATACCAGAGGTAGAATATCCTAACCCTAATATACCACAGGTAGAATATCCTAACCCTAATATACCAGAGGTAGAATATCCTAACCCTAATATACCAGAGGTAGAATATCCTAACCCTAATATACCAGAGGTAGAATATCCTAACCCTGATATACCACAGGTAGAATATCCTAACCCTAATATACCAGAGGTAGAATATCCTAACCCTAATATACCAGAGGTAGAATATCCTAACCCTAATATACCAGAGGTAGAATATCCTAACCCTAATATACCAGAGGTAGAATATCCTAACCCTAATATACCAGAGGTAGAATATCCTAACCCTAATATACCAGAGGTAGAATATCCTAACCCTAATATACCAGAGGTAGAATATCCTAACCCTAATATACCAGAGGTAGAATATCCTAACCCTAATATACCAGAGGTAGAATATCCTAACCCTAATATACCAGAGGTAGAATATCCTAACCCTAATATACCACAGGTAGAATATCCTAACCCTAATATACCACAGGTAGAATATCCTAACCCTAATATACCAGAGGTAGAATATCCTAACCCTAATATACCAGAGGTAGAATATCCTAACCCTAATATACCACAGGTAGAATATCCTAACCCTAATATACCAGAGGTAGAATATCCTAACCCTGATATACCAGAGGTAGAATATCCTAACCCTAATATACCAGAGGTAGAATATCCTAACCCTAATATACCAGAGGTAGAATATCCTAACCCTAATATACCACAGGTAGAATATCCTAACCCTAATATACCACAGGTAGAATATCCTAACCCTAATATACCACAGGTAGAATATCCTAACCCTAATATACCACAGGTAGAATATCCTAACCCTAATATACCAGAGGTAGAATATCCTAACCCTAATATACCAGAGGTAGAATATCCTAACCCTAATATACCAGAGGTAGAATATCCTAACCCTAATATACCAGAGGTAGAATATCCTAACCCTAATATACCAGAGGTAGAATATCCTAACCCTAATATACCAGAGGTAGAATATCCTAACCCTAATATACCAGAGGTAGAATATCCTAACCCTAATATACCAGAGGTAGAATATCCTAACCCTAATATACCAGAGGTAGAATATCCTAACCCTAATATACCAGAGGTAGAATATCCTAACCCTAATATACCAGAGGTAGAATATCCTAACCCTAATATACCAGAGGTAGAATATCCTAACCCTAATATACCAGAGGTAGAATATCCTAACCCTAATATACCAGAGGTAGAATATCCTAACCCTAATATACCAGAGGTAGAATATCCTAACCCTAATATACCAGAGGTAGAATATCCTAACCCTAATATACCAGAGGTAGAATATCCTAACCCTAATATACCAGAGGTAGAATATCCTAACCCTAATATACCAGAGGTAGAATATCCTAACCCTAATATACCAGAGGTAGAATATCCTAACCCTAATATACCAGAGGTAGAATATCCTAACCCTAATATACCAGAGGTAGAATATCCTAACCCTAATATACCAGAGGTAGAATATCCTAACCCTAATATACCAGAGGTAGAATATCCTAACCCTAATATACCAGAGGTAGAATATCCTAACCCTAATATACCAGAGGTAGAATATCCTAACCCTAATATACCAGAGGTAGAATATCCCTAATATACCAGAGGTAGAATATAACCCTAAGAGGTAGAATATCCTAACCCTAATATACCAGAGGTAGAATATCCTAACCCTAATATACCAGAGGTAGAATATCCTAACCCTAATATACCAGAGGTAGAATATCCTAACCCTAATATACCAGAGGTAGAATATCCTAACCCTAATATACCAGAGGTAGAATATCCTAACCCTAATATACCACAGGTAGAATATCCTAACCCTAATATACCACAGGTAGAATATCCTAACCCTAATATACCACAGGTAGAATATCCTAACCCTAATATACCACAGGTAGAATATCCTAACCCTAATATACCACAGGTAGAATATCCTAACCCTAATATACCACAGGTAGAATATCCTAACCCTAATATACCACAGGTAGAATATCCTAACCCTAATATACCACAGGTAGAATATCCTAACCCTAATATACCACAGGTAGAATATCCTAACCCTAATATACCACAGGTAGAATATCCTAACCCTAATATACCACAGGTAGAATATCCTAACCCTAATATACCACAGGTAGAATATCCTAACCCTAATATACCACAGGTAGAATATCCTAACCCTAATATACCACAGGTAGAATATCCTAACCCTAATATACCACAGGTAGAATATCCTAACCCTAATATACCACAGGTAGAATATCCTAACCCTAATATACCACAGGTAGAATATCCTAACCCTAATATACCACAGGTAGAATATCCTAACCCTAATATACCACAGGTAGAATATCCTAACCCTAATATACCACAGGTAGAATATCCTAACCCTAATATACCACAGGTAGAATATCCTAACCCTAATATACCACAGGTAGAATATCCTAACCCTAATATACCACAGGTAGAATATCCTAACCCTAATCCTAATATACCACAGGTAGAATATCCTAACCCTAATATACCAGAGGTAGAATATCCTAACCCTAATATACCACAGGTAGAATATCCTAACCCTAATACTGTTTTCTTGTCCTAATTCATTCTGACTCTCTCTCTCTTTCTTTCAACAGGATGAAAACATGATCAGCTTTATCAAAGGAGGGATCAAAATACGCACAAGTTACCAGATTTACAAGTCAGTGTTCCCCAAACCTGTCATAGTTACCAGATTTACAAGTCAGTGTTCCCCAAACCAGTCATAGTTACCAGTTTTACAAGTCAGTGTTCCCCAAACCAGTCATAGTTACCAGATTTACAAGTCAGTGTTCCCCAAACCAGTCATAGTTACCAGATTTACAAGTCAGTGTTCCCCAAACCAGTCATAGTTACCAGATTTACAAGTCAGTGTTCCCCAAACCAGTCATAGTTACCAGATTTACAAGTCAGTGTTCCCCAAACCAGTCATAGTTACCAGATTTACAAGTCAGTGTTCCCCAAACCTGTCATAGTTACCAGATTTACAAGTCAGTGTTCCCCAAACCTGTCATAGTTGGGGGACTAGTAGATGGGTCTAATATGGGTATAACTAGCTGGGGGACTAGTAGATGGGTATAACTAACTGGGGGACTAGTAGATGGGTCTAATATGGGTATAACTAGCTGGGGGACTAGTAGATGGGTCTAATATGGGTATAACTAGCTGGGGGACTAGTAGATGGGTCTAATATGGGTATAACTAGCTGGGGGACTAGTAGATGGGTCTAATATGGGTATAACTAGCTGGGGGACTAGTAGATGGGTCTAATATGGGTATAACTAGCTGGGGGACTAGGAGAGGGGTCTAATATGGGTATAACTAGCTGGGGGACTAGGAGAGGGGTCTAAAATGGGTATAATAAGATATATGGTATAACTGACTGGAGGACAGTAGATAGATGGTATAACTGACTGGAGGACAGTAGATAGATGGTATAACTGACTGGGAGACAGTAGATAGATGGTATAACTGACTGGAGGACAGTAGATAGATGGGTATAACTGACTGGGAGACAGTAGATAGATGGTATAACTGACTGGGGGACAGTAGATAGATGGTATAACTGACTGGGAGACAGTAGATAGATGGGTATAACTGACTGGAGGACAGTAGATAGATGGTATAACTGACTGGAGGACAGTAGATAGATGGGTATAACTGACTGGAGGACAGTAGATAGATGGGTATAACTGACTGGGAGACAGTAGATAGATGGTATAACTGACTGGAGGACAGTAGATAGATGGGTATAACTGACTGGGGGACAGTAGATAGATGGTATAACTGACTGGGGGACAGTAGATAGATGGTATAACTGACTGGGGGACAGTAGATAGATGGTATAACTGACTGGGGGACAGTAGATAGATGGTATAACTGACTGGGGGACAGTAGATAGATGGTATAACTGACTGGAGGACAGTAGATAGATGGTATAACTGACTGGGAGACAGTAGATAGATGGGTATAACTGACTGGGAGACAGTAGATAGATGGTATAACTGACTGGGAGACAGTAGATAGATGGGTATAACTGACTGGAGGACAGTAGATAGATGGGTATAACTGACTGGGGGACAGTAGATAGATGGGTATAACTGACTGGGAGACAGTAGATAGATGGTATAACTGACTGGGGGACAGTAGATAGATGGTATAACTGACTGGGGGACAGTAGATAGATGGTATAACTGACTGGAGGATAGTAGATAGATGGTATAACTGACTGGGAGACAGTAGATAGATGGGTATAACTGACTGGGGGACAGTAGATAGATGGTATAACTGACTGGGGGACAGTAGATAGATGGGTATAACTGACTGGAGGACAGTAGATAGATGGGTATAACTGACTGGGGGACAGTAGATAGATGGGTATAACTGACTGGGGGACAGTAGATAGATGGGTATAACTGACTGGGGGACAGTAGATAGATGGTATAACTGACTGGGAGACAGTAGATAGATGGGTATAACTGACTGGGAGACAGTAGATAGATGGGTATAACTGACTGGGAGACAGTAGATAGATGGTATAACTGACTGGGGGACAGTAGATAGATGGTATAACTGACTGGGGGACAGTAGATAGATGGGTATAACTGACTGGAGGACAGTAGATAGATGGGTATAACTGACTGGGGGACAGTAGATAGATGGTATAACTGACTGGGGGACAGTAGATAGATGGGTATAACTGACTGGGGGACAGTAGATAGATGGGTATAACTGACTGGGAGACAGTAGATAGATGGGTATAACTGACTGGTGAACAGTAGATAGATGGGTATAACTGACTGGGAGACAGTAGATAGATGGGTATAACTGACTGGGGGACAGTAGATAGATGGTATAACTGACTGGGAGACAGTAGATAGATGGTATAACTGACTGGAGGACAGTACTTATGACATAATATCCTGTGCTATCTTCCTGTAGGGAATGTCAGAATATTCTGAATGTGACTCAGGACCAAAGCAGTGAATCATTCAGGCAGTTCGAAGGAGGAGTGAGACTCGGTATCGGATCCTTCAACCTGGTAAGAAAGATGTGTGTGTGTGTGTGTGTGTGTGTGTGTGTGTGTGTGTGTGTGTGTGTGTGTGTGTGTGTGTGTGTGTGTGTGTGTGTGTGTGTGTGTGTGTGTAAATAAAGCTTGGTTTTAACATGTTTTCTCTCTCTCAGATGCTGTCCCTCCTTCCTCAGAGAATCCTCAGGTTGCTGGAAGTCATTGGTTTTTCTGGCAACAGAGTGAGTTCAACGGCTCAGCAATGAGCTGCTATGAATGCTTATAACGAATGCTTGTGGGCGTTAAGTAGCCTAGTGGTTAGAGCGTTGGACTAGTAACCGAAAGGTTGCAAGATCGAATCCCCGAGCTGACAAGGTAAAAATCTGTCGTTCTGCCCCTGAACAAGGCAGTTAACCCCACTGTTCCTAGGCCGCCATTGAAAATAGTAATTTGTTCTTAACTGACTTGCCTAGTTAAATAAATGTAAAATTTAAAAAATGGTTAAAATGAAATAACAGGTAATAGCTGTTATAAGGAGGTATGAACTGTTATGAATGCTTATAAAGAGGTGTTATTGTGTCTTGTAGGACTTTGGTCTGTCTCAGCTGAGAGAAGGAGCAGCTAGCCACGGTCTCAGAGCTGTCCTCAGTGTGTTAACGTTGCTGCTATACCATACCTACGTTACACTCATACTGGGTAGGGATACACACACACACACACACACACACACACACTGGTTAATAGTTGTGTAAAGGTTGTGTGATGGTTGAATGACGATTGTTGTGTGTTCCAGGTTTCGGAGAAGGTTAGTAATTTTGTGATATTTGTTTGGTGGTTGTGGTTATTTGTGATGGTTGTATCATGGTTGTATGGTGGTTCTATGGGGGTTCTATCATGGTTGTATTCTGGTTCTATCATGGTTGTATTCTGGTTCTATCATGGTTCTATTGTGGTTCTATGGTGGTTCTATGTTGGTTCTATGTTGGTTCTATGGGGGTTCTACCATGGTTCTATGGTGGTTCTATCATGGTTCTATGGTGGTTCTATCATGGTTCTATGGGGGTTCTATCATGGTTCTATCATGGTTCTATCATGGTTCTATGGTGGTTCTATGGTGGTTCTATGGTGGTTCTATGGTGGTTCTATCATGGTTCTATGGGGGTTCTATCATGGTTCTATGGGGGCCTATCATGGTTCTATCATGGTTCTATCGTGGTTCTATCGTGGTTCTATCGTGGTTGTATCGTGGTTGTATCGTGGTTGTATCGTGGTTGTATCGTGGTTCTATGGGGGTTGTATCATGGTTGTATCATGGTTCTATGGGGGTTCTATCATGGTTCTATGGGGGCCTATCATGGTTCTATCATGGTTCTATCGTGGTTCTATCGTGGTTCTATCGTGGTTCTATCGTGGTTCTATCATGGTTCTATGGTGGTTCTATCGTGGTTCTATCGTGGTTCTATGCTGGTTGTAACATGCTTGTTTGGTGGTTGTAACATGGTTGTATGGGGGTTGCTTTCTGGTTGTATGGGGGTTGCTTTCTGGTTGTATGGGGGTTGCATGGGGGTTGTAACATGGTTGTATGGTGGTTGTAACATGGTTGAATGGTGGTTGTAACATGGTTGTGTTATGGTAACCTTGTCACAGCATTGTTTGATGATGGTTAGTTGGTGGTTGTGTTTTGGTGTTGTGGTTGTTGTATGGTGGTTGTGTTTTGGTTGTTGTGTGTTTCAGGTACCGAACAAGGGTTACCTTGTCACAGCATCGGTTGTGTGATGGTTGTCTGATGGTCACCTTGTCACAGCATCGGTTGTGTGATGGTTGTGTTATGGTTGTTCCAGGTACTGGAGAAGGAAACCTTGTAGAGGCAGAAGCCTTACTGGGACCTTACCTCGAGAAGTTCCCTAACGTAAGTATCACTCACACACACACACACACACACACACACACCCTGTATGGTAGAGTACTGATGTGAGTGTTTCTCTCCTAGGGTTCTATCATTCTGTTCTATTCTGCTCGGATTGCTGTGCTCAGAGGAAACTTCGAGAAGGTGTGTGAAACATCAAATAAAACTTTAACAAATATTTTTTAATATGCATTTCATACAAACGTTATGTACATAGAAGTTACTATCATCACATTCCATACAAACGCTATGTACAGTACCAGTCAAAAGTTTGGACACACCTACTCATTCAAGGTTTTTCTTTATTTTTACTATTTTCTACATTGTAGAATAATAGTGAAGACATCAAAACTATGAAATAACACGTATGGAATCATGTAGTAACCAAAGAAGTGTTAAACAGATTAAAATATATTTGAGATTCTTTTTTCTATTCTACTTTTTTCTATTTTTCTATTCTTCAAAGTAGCCACACTTTGCCTTGATGACAGCTTTGCAGCATTCCATCACTCTCCTTCTTGGTCACATAACCTTACACAGCCTGGAGGTGTGTTGGGTCATTGTCCTGTTGAAAAACAAATGATAGTCCCACTAAGAGCAGATCAGATGGGATGGCGAATCGCTGCAGAATGCTGTGGTAGCCATCCTGGTTAAGTGTGCCTTGAATTCTAAATAAATCACAGACAGCGTCACCAGCAAAGCATCCCCACACCATCACACCTCCTCCTCCATGCTTCACGGTGGAAACCACACATGCAGAGATCATCCGTTCACCTACTCTGCATCTCACAAAGACACGGCGGTTGGAACCAAAAATCTCATCAGACCAAAGGACAGCTTTCCACCAGTCTAATGTCCATTGCTCTTGTTTCTTGGCCCGAGCAAGTCTCCTCTTCTTATTGGTGTCCTTTAGTAATGGTTTCTTTGCAGCAATTCGACCATGAAGGCCTGATTCACACAGTC